>NW_027459015.1:300000-576538 GCF_050624435.1 Tenrec ecaudatus
TAATTATTTTTTCCAATTTACTTTAGGTTGAAACTGTATGTGTGTGAATCCCAGCCCAAGTATCTCCTGTGAAGAGAAAACCAAACCAAACCTGATTTTACCATTTCTGAAATAATTGACAGTTGTATATTATTTTTGTCAATATTTATTATTTTAATAGGTAATTATTCTCTTGAGAAAAACATATCCTTTAACCAGGATTTGTCAAATTATTTTTTTTACATTTTATTAGGGGCTCATAAAACTCTTATCACAATCCATAAATATACATACATCAATTGTATAAAGCACGTCTGTACATTCTTTGCACACCAGCCTGTATGATCATGAGGTGTACACGTGATCATGTATCAGACATCAAAGACCCAGAACAAAATAATATCTTTGTGAATGAAGAAGAGTGTGCAGTGGAGACCCAAAGCCCATCTATAGACAATTGGACATCCCCTTACAGAAAGGTCACAAGAAAGAGAAGAGCCAGTCAGGGTGCACTACAGCACCGATGAAACAAACAACTTTCCTCTAGTTCTTTAATGCTTCTCCCCCCACTATCATGGCCTCAATCCTACCTTATAAATCTTAGTAGACCAGAATATTTACACTGCTACAGATAAGATCTCGCAACACAGGGAATCCAGGACAGATAAACCGCTCAGAACCAACAATGAGAATAGAGATATCAAGAGAGTAATGGGAAGGTGGGAGTAGAAAGAGGAAATCAATCACAAGGATTGACATAGAACTCCCTCCCAGTGGGACAAACAGCAGAAAAGTAGGTGAAGTGAGACAGCAGACAATGCAAAATATGAAAATCATAATTTATAATTTATCAAGGTTCATGAAAGAGGGAGAGTGGGAGAGGGAGGGGAAAATGAGGAACTGATATCAAGGGCTCCAGTACAAAGCAAACGCTTTGAAAATGATGATGGCAGCATATGTACAAATGTGCTTGACAATGGATGAATGCATGAATTGTGATAAGAGCCCTAAGAGCCCCCAATAAAAGTATTTAATAAAAAAGAAAGCATTAGTATTGTAAAGCATAATACCTAGATTTGGAGAGCACAATCAACTCCTCAAGCATGGGAGACTTCCTCTAGTTTTGGAAGATGCCCTGGAAACGTCCCGATGTGTTATGCAAATTCACAGACAGCATTGGCTTCTCTGGGTATGTAGAGACCTTCAGCATCTACAGAACTTCTAAGTTTAACTCAGTACCTTAAAATTCTTGGTGTGCAAAAGATTTGTGAAGGGAAGGCAAGCTTGATTCAAGGCAAGACAAACCTGCAGGGAAGGAGCGAGACTCAGGAGCCGCTGTCATATTCAGCTCAAGGGGACAATTAAGGGAAGGTCTAGAAGGGGCTGGGGAGGGTTTTACTTTTAGCATATGAATTTTCTTTTCCAAAAGATAATTTAAAAGAGAATTAGACAAGGGAAGCTTGTGTCAGATTAAATATATATTTCTAGGGGAATATTTATTTAACTGCATCAAGAAATGAATAAGCACCACACTTAAGGGGTGGAGAGGAGGAGGGCACATTTCAAGGCACTGTCTCTAACTGTAGGTTGACATTTCCATTAAGTCAATTCTTTCTCTTAACAACCCTATAGAATAGGGCTGCCCTTGTAGGCTTCTGAGTCTATAAATCTTCATGGGTGTGTAGAGAATTCTTCCCCCTGCAGAGCCATTGGAGATTAAGAATGACTGACCTTGCATTTAGCAGCACACTGCATAATGAACCCCACACGCAGGGCTTTCCAAGATATCTAGAACATTCTTATCTACTCTTGGAGTGACTCTCTTAGAAGTCATTCAACATTACTTATGACTATATAGGCAGAAGGTATGCAAATAGACCCCTCCGCTGCGGAGGAAAACCATCCAAGTCCCAACTCTGAAGCTCTTGGACAGTTGCTCCACCTCTGGAATTCCAAGGTACCCCCATTCAAGACTGAACAAATCAAGTCACAATGGAATCTCTATTGAGCTCAATTTTCCTTTTTGGAATTTCAAAAGATGCTTTGATGCAGAGAAAGTGTGCATGAGGGGGCATGAGTGAGAGGGAGTAAATATGATTTTCAGGATCAGGATGTCTGTGTGTCTGCAGGTGTCCAGTGTGAGGTGGAGCTATGGCATCTGAGGGAGACTTGAGGCAGTCGGAGGCTTCTCTGATATTCTCCCGTACAGTCTCTGCATTCATTGCCTGTATTTATAATATACACTGGATCTGCCTAGCCCCAGAGAAGGGGCGGCAGTGGGTTTCATACATGAATAGTGTTGGTAGGACTCTCCGAAGGGCCAATTCACCATCTCCAAAGACAATGGTAAGGACATACTATAACTTCAAATGGACAACCTGAACTTCAAGGACACAGTTTTGTATTTCTGTGCAAAAGATGCACAGTATGGTAGTTACATAATCGGGTGTGAATTTGGGACTTCAGAGGATAAAGAGGGAAGGGTTGGAGTCTGTCAATTGGATCATAGCCAATGAAGCCTCTGCGTGGGCATGGCCTTCTGAGAATTCTGGGAAATCCCGTATTCCATCTTGGAGGTGGAAGAGAGACTCTCTAATCCCTGGGAGACACCCTACTGACAAGGGTGACTCTCTGTGAGACATCCCTGAATAGAAGCCACATGGACCTACCCCATGCAGCCCTGGGTTCTGGAGAAGCCATGTAGAGACCCGTCTCCGCTGAAAAGCTTACAATGCCACTGGATCCAAAGACTTTCTGCCCACTGGCCTGTGACCATCTTGCATTCTGGATCATTGCTTGTATTTCATAAGTATGAAGAGGAATTTATACATTGGTATCCGACACATGGGCTAATAATGGACTTATGGGCTTGGACCTAACTGGGGTTAAGATGCTTTCTAAATGTACAATTGCCCTTTATATTAAATCTCTTATACACAATATACGTGTGTCTATGGATTGGTTTCTCTAGTCTACCCAGACCAACGCACACAGTGAGGAGAAGTCAGAGTTAACCCAGACATGAATGTACCCTAGTGGAAGAGGTTAGGCTGCAGGAACCCCTCAGGATCTGCAGAGCACAGGACTCAGACCCAGGAGCAGGTCCAAATGGAGCTTCACTACTGGCTTCCTGTTGTGTCTGGGGATTCTTCTCCTTCTCAGCATCCCTCAGGGAATCAGTGCATCTCCTCCCGTCTTTCTGAAACACTCACCCAATCTCCCTCTGATGATAGGATGATTTCAAACTTAGCTTGTTTCGTTTTTCCCTTGAATTGTCTCAAATTTCCCATGTAATTGGTAATTCCTGCATCTAGGACAAATTCTGTTCAAATCATCGGCTTCATCAAAAACTTTATCCCTTGCTTTCAATAACCCTCCTGTATTCCCTCCTTCCTCGGGATAACAGTCCCTGCTGTGCAAAGGATCTCACTTTATTATCTTTGTACGTGTGTGTGTATATATATATATATATATATATATATATATATATATATATATATATATATATATATATATATATATATATATATATATTTCCACACAACATACTACATGAACTTACCACCAGTAGCCCAATCCTAGATCAAGTCACCTCTCTCCATTCATCCAAACGGAGACTTTCTTCTCTGAGTTCATTCATTTTATTCATTCACAGTTCCTGTCTGTCCTTGTCCACCACAGGCTAATTTGAGAGTCAGTTTTTTTTCTCCAAAGGCTGTTTAATTTAGCAGTTGTGCATATTGATACAAGAGTAGGAAAAGGGAGATAAGACACATTTTATGCTTAGTCTCAACATGCCTCCCCAGACCTCACCTCCCTTCCTGCCCTATGTCCCCTTGTGCATGGGCTATAAGCATCCTATTCTGTACAGGGCACCCACAGGTTCCCTTCAAGTTCTGTCAGAATATCCTTCTCTAGAGACATGCCCAGGGAATGATTTTCTGTCAATCAGTACTGTGACTGCTGTAGTTATGATCACATATTTCTGAGTCAGGCACACACAGAGGGAAAGGCTATGGGAACCCAGACACATACACCCATACAGGGAGAGGGCGGGGCTCAGGGGTCACTCAAGCCCACAGATAACAGGGACCCTCAGGGGAGAAATGTAGAGGAGCCTAAGAAGGATTAGTTAAATTAGGTACCTATTTCCTCTACCTGCAGAGAAAATGTCTCTGCCACACACCTCCAAATTCTTGTAGCTCAGTGTGTATATTCTTGTATGCACTTTGTCTGTTTTTTTGTATGTGCTAGTACACATGAACTACTCTGTGCCTTACTATGTTATACTATGTGACAGAACTTGTAGTCTGTTCTGCATTGATTCTATTATTATAATTCTAGTATATTTTAGTGTGTCTTTGTGGGTTTTTTTCTTAAGTAAATGCATGTATATTTATTAATCTGAGGGTATTGTATGAAGATTTGTTAGTTCTAGTATATGTGCTGATTTGTTCATAGTAGGCATGTGTATGTTAATATGACTGTTAAAACACAAATGTCATTATGTGAGTTTCCTGCTTGCGTGTGTTCAGTCCAACCCATGTGAGCTCTTCAAACTTTATGAGCTCACATCTCCTTGAATAAAATACTTTATTGAGTGTTAAGAAATTACTAAGCTTGGGGGAATCCATTAGAGGCCCATAGTAATATGCACAGCAGAGTACGCTAATCAGTGAAACTTCTTTTTAAAGTGGACAATAAGAAACAGAAGGACATGAACAGCAAATCCTAGAGGTGAACTAGTCAATGCAGAGACATCCTTAACTAGGAAACAGGCCCAGAGGGATGTTTATTTTCTCCTCTCTGAAGCTCTTGTGTTTATGGATGGCAATGATAAAGCCTTTGTAAAAGAATGCACGCTACACTCAAAGGATGTCTAATTGTAGGTACATGGGTGATGCCAAGAGCCAACGTGAATGCAGAAGTTTAAAGGTAAATGAGATGGATCAAGGAAAAGGATGACTTATCTTCCATCATCTTTGCCCAGAGAATGGGGTTCAAGCTCTCTAAATAAGGTTAACTGATGAAAAATAACACAAACTATTGGAGAGGGCTTACTCCTATTCCTTTCAAACAGCTAAAAGAACTCAAGGTTGCTTGTGCCCAATATGGCCCAACTGCCTCTTTTACTCAATCTTTATTAGATACACTTTCCTTCGAGGTGCTTCCCGCCGCAGAATGGAAACAATTGGCTTTTGAAAATGCAAATACTGCCTGCCAGGCAGCGCTGAGACCTTTTGGAAAAAAGGGCAACCTGTCCGATTATATCAGACTATGCTCAGACATTGAACCTTTCTTTACTCAGGGGCTTGCGATAGCAGCTGCTTTGTAAGGAAAAACAGTAAAGGAGGGTTAATGATACTATGGAACTTATGGGAGCCCTGCAGGCTGGGCTCCCTTCCCCCTCTGCTATTCCAGCCAATACATATAAGATCATTTTAGATTTAAAAGATTGTTTTTATACCACGCCCTTGGATCCAAAATATTGTAAAAGATTTGCCTTTAGTGTCCCTTCCACCAACTTCAAAGAGCCTATGAAGAGATATCATTGGCTTGTTTTGCCTGGAGGAATGGCCCCAACCCGCTATTAATATGGGGAGGAGGGCATGTTTGGGTTTTTACACAGGATGCTGATGGAGCATGGGGGCTGCCTGAATGGTTGGTGCAGTTTGCAAACCATGCAGATGGTAATTTGCCTCAGAGTGCTTCTGGGGACATGGCTCAGTGAGAAGTACTAGGCTTAAGTTTCTGATCCACCACTCTTACTTCCTGCTGTCTGGGAAGGTCTGGAAATCAAGATGTGGGTTAATGACTCACGCCCTCCCTGTACAAAGTGAAGGAAATGTTATTCCACCCACTCCACAGTCTTTTTCCTCATGTAGACTAGAGATTCAAAAGAATAATAAAACCATATTGTGGAGATCGTGTCTCACAGACAAGCCCATCAGGTATAACGTCACAAAAGAGAGATATATCATTGATTGGTCTGTCAACCAGGACAATACTAAAAAAAAAACACTGCCAAATGGGCAAAGGGGCTGTCTGCAGGGCTTTGGTGGTCAGACTTGGGTTTTCCACAAACTTAGTGGTGGAAAATAGGGGCTGCTTAGGGGGACATGAAGCTTATGGGCCCTACCTCCAGACCACAGGGAAATGTTACTGCCTGCGTACCATCGCCTTATGTACTTTTGGCAGGGAATATTACTATAGATCATGATGATTCTAAGTTTAACAGGTCTTGTAATAACTGCAATTTGTCTAATTGTATTACCTGGTCCCCTGAAGGTATTGTCATCGCCATTTTATATCAACCTTCTTTTGTTATGCTGCCAGTGAATATTACTGGGCCTTGGTATTCAGAAAGAGGGTTACAGGTATTAGAAGAGACTGAAAAAGCATCAACCAGATTTAAGTGTTTTGTAGGTTTTCTTATAGCAAGTATTTTAGCTATATTAAGTTTAGTTGCTACTGCTACTACTGCAGCAATTGTACTTTCACAAATCTTACAAACTGCCCACTGTGGAAATGAATTATCCAAAGATGTGACTAATGTTTTGGGTACTCAAGAAGATATAGACAGGAAGTTAGAACAAAAAGTAAATGCTCTTTATGATATGGTCATGTATTTAGGAGACGAGGTGCAGGGGCTTAAGGCCAGGTCTAGTCTACAGTGCCATGCTGTACATACATGGATCTGTGTTACACCTAAATAGTACACTAACAGTCAGTATAGCTGGATTAAAGTGTAGAATCATCTTCAAGGTACTTGGCACAATGCTAATGAGTCTTTAGATTGATTACAACTCCATCAAGAAATATTAGCCATAAAAGATGCTAAGTCTCTTTATTTTGATGCCGACAAGGTTGCTGAGGATTGGCTCCAGCATTTTCAAGATTCTTTCCCTTCGTTAGGAAATCTCAGAGGCCTACCTCACATGCTTTTTCTCTAGTCACAGCGGGAGTGTGTGTATTGTTTATCTTATGCATACTCCCTATGATACTGCACAAGGTTATGGTTGAATTATTGGCTTTAGGAACAAAATTACAGGAAGTACACCTGCATACTTCACTCCCTCCCCAAACAGGAGTATAAGGCAGAGGCTGGTTAGTCAGACGGGTAAAATCGAGTCTGAGTATTCCAACCTAAGACAGGTCATAGTCTCCTGCAGACAGTGACTGATGACGGGTAAGGGCGATTTCAGGACTTCACAACCTAAGACAGACACAGTGATCTGCTGACATTTTGAGTAAAGACGTCTTCAGTAAATAAAAAAGCGGGGGCTGTTGAAGGCCATTAAGACTCAGCTTTGAAACAGCTGATAAGTCTCATGAACTATGTGTCAGTGTTTGCTGATTTCTTCTGTGACTTTACGTTTTGAACATACTGTTATGAACAAGAACAACAACAAATAAAGAACAAGAAAGTATGCAAAGTCTGGGAAGATACGTTGTTTAATTTTCTCAGGGATGTCTGCCTTGGCAGAAGACAAAATTGCTATGTGTAGCAAATGTGCTTGCTTAACAATGAGATAATAAACCCCGGGTTGTTTCTGCATGGATAAAAGGAGTATGTAAAACAAACCCGAAGCTTCAGTATTCACTGTTGCCCTCCCAATACTTTTAATCTCTTCTTTTTACCCTAATAATCATTCCCCCTCTTTCAGGACGGTTTGACTCCTGAGCTGGCTCCGACAGCCCCTCCTTGATCAAAATTCTTAATCTAAAGCTTGAGTAAATTTTAACTCCTTCCAGAAAAAAATTGGTTGGTGTATAGAAAAAAGACCAAACAAACAAATATCCTGAATACTGAAAGTATAACAGTCAAGAGATCAATCATTGCATTAGATAAATCTGCTGAACAATGCCTCTTTAGAGTATTGAAAGGAAAAGATATTACCTGGAGGACTGGTTTCACCTGACCAAAGCAGGCTATTGTCAATTGACTCTTGTGCATTTGAAAGATGAACAAAGGAAGGCTGAAGAAGAATGAATACATTAGAATTGTAGTTCTGGACAAGAATGTCCCACATACCATGGACATGCAAAGGACAAACAAGTCTGTTTTGGAAGATGTAATGTCAGAGTGCTACTTAGAGGCAAGGATGGTGAGAGTTCATATTATATACTTTGGACATATATCAGAAAAGATCATTCCTCGAAAAGGATATTTTGTTTGGTAAAGATGACGGGCAGTGAAAAACATGAATCCCACTACCAAATGGATTAACAAAGTGACTGCGACAAATGGTTCACCAAACCCGAAGAATGATATTCCTGCTCAAATTGCCTAATGCACAGAGAGGACCATAGGGCCATCCCAATCACAAGACACGGCATCCCTTAATGACCCACAGCGCTATGAGGGACAACACTGTGGGAAATGTGCTCGATCTGACTTCACCACACTGGGGCAAAACTCTAAGGGCATGCAACAGAGCAGCAAGAGGAGCAAAGCAATGAAGTGCCCGGGAAATACAAAACAACAGACTGAGTGGCCAAGGCATGGTACCACATCAGACTCAACCAACAGTAAAATACTCCTAATGATCAACGAACAAACCTGGAATGATTCTTAAGTCTTTTCTCTTTTTTTCCGGTGGTTGCTTCCTTTTTTGTTGTTGTTATTTTGCTCTGTCTTGTTTCTGTGCTTATTATTGTCTCCGCATGTCTATCTAGATAAGATTGGCAGGATAAACACACCAGAGGAGACAACAATGGGGCTGATGGTTCTGGGGGGGTGGGGGGATAAAGGAAACAGGGAAGTGGGGGAAAGGAAGTGGCTGTAAGCCTGGGGTCAAGGGCACAACAAGTGATCTAAAATCGACGTTGAGGAGAGTGTAGGATGCCTGGTAGGGCGTGATCAAGGGCAATGTAATGAGAGGAATTACTGAAAACTGATGAAGGCCAAACATGATAGTGGGACAAGAGGAAAGTAAAAGGAAATAGAGGAAAGAAGTAGGAGACAAAGGGCATTTATAGAGTTCTAAATACAGTCATTTACATATGTACACCTATATATGACAAAAGGGTAACATATCTATGTAAATATATTTAAATTTTAAGTATAAAAGTAGCAGATAGACATTGGATCTCTACCCCAGTACTCTCTCAATGAAAGAAGACTTTGTTCTAATAACCTGGCATTCCATGATGCTCAGCTTCCTGACACAATCGATTAAGACAAAATGGTGCAGAAGCAAATATGGTGAAGAAAGTTGAGGCTGCCTGGCTATCAAAAGATATAGCTTCTGGGGTCCTAAAGGCCATCAAACTGAGAAGCTACAAAGTCCACATGGAAGAAGCACACAAGCCTGTGTGATCATGAGGTGTCAATAGGATCAGGTATCTGGCATCAGAGACACAGAACAAAAAATCCTATCAATTTGAAAGAGGGGTAGTGTGGAGTGAGACCCAAAGTCCATCTGTAGGCAATTGGACACCCCCTTACAGAAGGGTGTGTTACACAGAAACAAAACCAGGACACTTGTGAATATATATAGATATGTGCATACATACATCTATTACATATACAATATATAATCATTATATATAAAACCATTATATATAATCATTATATAGTATTATATATTCTATATAATGGATAGACATATAAAGCACAAAAGAATATAGCAGCTAATTTGTTCACACAGCTGTCCAGAGTGCTCAGTTCAACTCACTTCCGTGAAACATTTAATATACTGGAAGTCCTTCAACTCATGAGGGCCACTGGGTCCAAGGTCAAGGAAGCAGACAGGTGAGTCTTATGTACGGCAATGCAGGCAGTCTGGACACAGGCAGCAAACAAAGGGCAGATCATCAAGAAAGAGCAAGAAGATAGGATCCAACAGTCCCAAGCTCAAGTGATGCATACATCAGCAACATGATGAAGCACTTCTCAAAGGAACCTCAAGCTCTAGCGACATGATCCACAGGTTGTTAGGCCAACACTTAGTGTAGCTCACAAGTTGTGGCAGAGAACTAGCAGGCGCACCCTGATCTGATGAGAAGAGTGCAAGAGAGAGAGAGGCACGGTTTGCCTAGCCATTTATCTCTTTGCCCTCCAATCAAACTGCAACATTATTTATACCATGTTCCTATGAGCCAGGTTGGCACAATAAACTAACCTATCAGAATGGGTCACAAGGATGAGCCAGTTAGGGTTCAGTATAACACCTATGAAACATACAACTTTTCTCTAGTTGTTTAGTGCTCCCCCCACCCCACAATCATGACCCCAAATCTGTACGAAACTGGCTAGACCAGAGAATGCACATGGGTACCGAAAAGAGCTAGAAACACAGGGAATCAAGGGCAGATAAACCCATCAGGACCAATAATCAGAGTGGCAATACCAGGAGAGTAAGGGGTAGGTGAGGGGTGAAAGGGGAAATGAACACAATGATCTACATATAACCCCTTCTCAGGGGGATGGACAACAGAAAAGTGGGTGAAGGGAGACATCAGACAGTATAAGACACGAAAAAGCAATAAAAAATTATAATTTATCAGGGCTTCATGAGGGAAGAATAAAATGAGCTGATACAGCGCTCAAGTAGAAAGAAAATGTTTTGAAAATGATGATAGCAACATGTACAAATGTGTGTAACACAATTGATATATGCATGGATTGTAATACAAGCTGTACAAGCCCCTGATAAAATGAGTTAAAATAAATAAATTTTTTTAAAACATGCGTTCATCCTCAATTATGAGGATGGCACAGGAGAGTGCAATGTTTTGTTCTGTTGTGCAATGGGTCCCAGTGAGATGGCACTGACTCAATGACAGCTGATATGACAACAGTCTCAGAAACCACAAATATACACCCAGCGCAAACACAAAGACATTAGTGTGTTATGTTTACAAAAGATATTATTTCTCTCATGAAAAAAAGGGAAGAGGTTTCGTCAGTTAAAAAAAGTTGGAACAAACAAGGTGACAACAAAATCAGAGGCATTTCCACCCCTCATTAGTCCATTCTCTTGGTGAGCTGAAGGCAGTTCTCTAAGGGCCTCACAGCATGCCAGGTGGCAGAGTACTTTCAGGAACATGGGCTCTAGTCTAAAACAACACACTCACTAAGTGGTGAGCAGCTATTTGTCTGTCTGGGAAACTGTAAATCATGCAGTCCTGTACACTGAGGGTTCAGCTGGAAGTTCAGAGGATCCAGCAGAGCAAGAGACTGACAATAATTACTCACTGGACTGCAGGATGCTTAGAAGGTCTATAATCAATTGAATCAAAATAAAATTTCTTGAGAAACTTCCAGCCTAACTGTAAGATAGATGAAAACTAAAAATTCTGGCAGCTAGAGTATTCACATAAGATTAATAAGCACTTTTTTACTGTTTTGTTGCTTAAGTTCAACTTATTGGGTTCCAACATAACAATAGTTTTTAGAGAGCATTTAGTAACATTTTCTATGAGACAAGAAATAACCTGATACCCATGTCAGATGATGATATTTTAAGAAAACTATAGACGAGTGTTGATAATGGATCTGAATGAAAAAGTTATTTTTAAAATAGGAAACTGAGTCAGACAATATATTAAAATAAGCATGCGTCAAGATTAATTCTAATTCATCCCAGAATTGATTTAACACAAGAAAATGAACACTCAAATATGCCTAGTGATGGGGGAAAAGTCAATTATCTAAATTGACACAGAATGAATAATAAACAAAGTAAAAAGCTTTTCATGTTAAAAAAAACAACTACAAATCTAACATGAAATAGGTAAAACTCAATATGCTAATATACATTCTTGTAAAAAAAACTTTGAAAATGTCACATGTAAGAGAAAGAGAAAAAATTTCACCCCATCGCAGAATCAGGATAAACATACATATCCATTTTCACCACTCATATTAAAAATGATACTAGCTAGATTGATCAGAAAAAAAGAATTAATAAAAAGAAGAAAATGACTTCCAAAAAGAAGAAAAGAAAATTCCTTATTCATCATAAATTGAAGATGTCATGTAAAAAAGTTGCCAATTGAAGGCAAACAAGCGGCCATCTAGCTCGGAAACAACAAAGCCCACAGAGAAGTGCGCAACCTAAGCGAATACAAGGTGTTGAATGGACCAGGTGGCAGACACCAAGAACAAAAACCATCATTGTGTGATCACCTTCCTCTAATCTCTGGGGGATGGGCAATGGGAAGGTGGGTGAGGGGAGAGGCCTGGAAGTATAAGATAACATAATAATTTATAAACTATTAAGGGTTCATGGGGGAGGGGAGAGCGGGGAGGGAAGGGAAGGGATAAAAAGGAAAACGAGCTGATTCCAGGAACCCAAGTGGAAGGAGAATTTTGAGAATAACGAGGGCAACTAATGTATAAGGGTGCTTTACTCAATTGATATATTTATGCATTGTGATAAGGGTTGTATGAGCCCCAATAAAAAGATTTATTAAATTTTTTAAAAGTTGCCAAATAGGTCATAAATACTATATATAGGTAGTAAATGTTAAAATGTTCTAGGCAACATTTCAACACACAAAAATACTTGGTACTTAAATCCCTAATGATAAACTGCTAATCTCCAACTCCCAAACCATTAACCCTTACATATTAAGATGCTGACCATCTTTCAAACACACCTATACCCTTCTAAAACACAAGAGGAGGAGGAGGTGATGCTGTTTGCCAGAGAGCAGGGAGAGCCGGCCAGCCTGCCTGCAGGGCTAAAATGGGCAAAAGCAGTACTAGGAGATTTATATATGCAGTTAGCAGGTAGCACACATTTTGCCCTAACAAAACTACTGGTAAACATCCTTAGTTGTTATCAAAAAGGATACTACAAAAACATGTGTATGGTACACACACATGCACTTATGTACACACCAAAATCACATAAATAATGAAATTGAAAATAGATTTTTGTGTGTGTGAAACATTTTGAAACAATGATAAGATCTACAAAAATAAAATGGGATCCAACTCAACTATTCAAGTTTGTGAGACAGGTGGGAAAGCCTGGGGACCCCAGGGTGGGAGAGTGCCGACAGCGGGCCAGGGATCCAAACGGCATGCTGACACACAAGTGCACAATGTGAGCATCTCCAACCCATTTTCCTAACAGGACCTCCTCATTGACCACCTAGGTAGTGTCGAGAAAAACAAGTCCCCACTCAGTGGCTGGCATACACACCTTTTCCAGCAGGTGGCTGCCCGGGGTTCAAGGCTAGGGGCGATCAGGGAGTGTGGAGGCAGCTCCAATCATTCCCTCTCACCTCCTTCCTCTCTCCTGTCCTCCCTCCTCTCCTCTACTCCTGCCCCTCACCCCTCCACCCCCATCTTACAAGGAAGATTAGATCAAATCATCCGACATTGAAGGATTAAAAAGTGACATCACTATGAACACTTGGCCACCACAAGCCAGTTATCCCTGTGGTAACTTTTCCAACACTTCCTGCTGAAACCCCAACAGGTCAGAGGGATCTAGAGGTCCTTCTTTCATGGTCTAAATTCCTACTAAAAATCAAGATCCAGTGAGCTTCAACAATCTCTGCTCCAGGGGAGGTTTCTGTCCTCCCTCAGCTCGCCTTAGGACACCTACATTACCTTTACCAGGTGTACCGTCCCAGTCAAACAACCCACCTGACCCTGCTAAGTCCCTGCCTGCTCCAGGGAGGAGTCCCAAGGAGGCTGCAGCTAAGGCTCAAAGGGAGCACAGCAAGAAATGCCAATGCAGCGGCAAGGAGACCTACTGTGTGTTATGTGCACAAGATGCTCCAGTAGGTCCACTCAGACTCCAGTATCTCGTTCAGGGCCATGAGCGTTGTGCACTCGTTGATCAAAGACACCTTTGGGCACATCGCCGACCAGGCATCTCAACTGGCACATTCCAAACTACTCCACCATCACAGCCTGCGACATCCTGGTGACCATGAGCCTGCTGCTGCCTGGACAGCTGGCAGAGGCGCCTTGGCCAAGGGCCCCAGGGCCAACGCCCACTACACCAGCCCCAAATAAATTGTCCTTCAGCCTCACAACGTTCAAACGCCAAGGGCCCATTTCAGGGTCACTTCCAGTTTCATCCCCCAAATAGAGGTTGAACACCTTAGCATTACCTTGTTTTTGGTTCCTTTGTTTCAGTTTGGTTTTTGATTCTTCTGTGCATAGTTTAGTTAGATTACTTTTGTGATGGAGAGCATCTTTCTTTCTTTTTAACACGTTTTGGGGCACTTAATCCACATATCCCACATAATCCCACAATTCAGCCATCTTAAGCATTCCACAATCACTACCACAATCGATTTCACATCGTCTATTTTCCCACTATGATTAAATCGCCTTTAAGCAGACTTATTAGTCACCTTCAGTTGTAGTGTTCAGTCCCCTCAATCCTTCATTCTTACTCCCCAAGTCCCCTCACCCTCCCCAACTCCGCCAGCGACCCACCCCGACCCCACCCAGGCATCCTTACAGACACTCGCATGTTATTTCATCTCTAGGCATCCACTCCTTTTGTGCTTCACAAACTGAACCCAACAGAAACAATAAAGAATAGAAAGGAAATGAAATGGGAATGATTTTAAAAACCTTAGTAATATATAGATAGAAAGAAAAACAAAGAGTAAGAAGAAAGGGCGGCCACCAATATTTTAAAGCCAGGGAAGACGTTTCTGTCACGGACCAGCAAGAGATCTTGCGCCTAGAACAGACTCTGGTCGGGTCCAGAGAGAGGTCAGCAGAACAAGATCCCGGGCTCACCTTTGAGCTGAGGAGGCGCAAGGAGTCTCGGGAGGAGGCATCGCTGTGCGGAAGGAAACAAGGGAGGGGGTTAGGAGACCGGCAAAGAGAGAATCAGGGAACCCCGAAGCCCCAAAGCCCAGCCGGGATCCCCTTTCTCCAACAGGGACTCCCACCATGAACCACAACCAATCTGAAAGCAGGGAAATAGGACCGGCCTTGGGGACACCCGCCCACCTCTCACCAAGAGAAGCGCTGGCAGGGTTCCTGGGGGAGAGAAAGGGCGCTTGCAACCTAGTCAGCTGGACTAAAACAGCCTCCGCCCACACACATGTCCCGGAGCCCAGGGCCTCCCACCTGGGAGCGCCGGCAACAGGGTGCTCAGGCTGTGGGCGCTTCTCTGGCACCGCAAGCAGAGCACCGGACAGCGGCATCCTCGCTGTGAGCGGCAGTTCAGTATAAGACACCGCCACTTCCGGCCCTTTCTGGGCGTGACCCGGAGGGGGAGGAGCTAGCGGGGTCAGGGAGGAGTAGGGTCTCTGCCTTCAGTCCTCTCACGGCAGCTCTTGCCCCGCCCATTTCTGCTGAGGCACCAACACAGGTGCCTGGCAAGGGTGGGCGGGGCGGGGCGGGCCTGGGGCGGGGCTCGGGGAGGAGCCAGGGAGAGGCGGTCCGCGCCAAAGGGCCCACAGCAGTGGCTGAGACTCAGATAACAATGGCCGAGGCTGCAGTACTTTCCCCCATAGCAGAGAGTGTGTATGGGTGACATGGGTGAAATACAACAATGTACGTTGGGTGCGTAAGCCTGTGATCAGATTCCCCGGATGTGCATCCTCCTAACTAACTCCAAACACCCAACCATCCAATCCTGCCAAGGTGTTAATGGGTCTGAAGCAAGAACTTAGGGTCCTTGCTTAACCTTTACAGTGATGGTCCATTCTTTGACCTAAAGCACTATCGTGTATGACTGGTTTTGGGGAAAAGAGAAGTACCTAATGGCATGCACGTCTAGGTAAGTTATATGTCATTTTAACAAAATTTAAAAATAAACCTTCAGCAGGAGCAGTGAAAAGGGAATGGAGGAACGTAGATGGGAGAATGGTTGTTAAACGTAATGTCCGTAGAGCTGGAATTTATACTATCTTCTTGTTTGATTTCACCGGGAAGCTTTGGGGATAGTTAAACATGAGAGTTATGTTCTTCTATGATGCTTATCATGATTCGTGCACTCTGCTAATTTAATGTATCACTCATTCAAGTTTCTATCAGTCCAAGAGGTCGTTATGGACAGTGGGGAAGACTTTTCCAAGTTGAGTGATCTGAAATTTAAATTTCCTACCTGCAGGTAACTCTTGGCTGCTGAGACTCTCAGAATAAGTGTTTTTGGGAAAGATCAAAGTGAACTATTTCCCGATTAACTTGCATCCAGAAAGATTGTGCTTCTTTCATGCCTGTTATACTTGGGAATTCCTTTATGAAAGTTCAAGTCAGATTCCAAAGTTCCTGGCTGAAAATAGAGAAAGTTGATTTGTAACACTCGGTTATGTTTCCCAATATGTTCAGATAGTTCCCCAGGCTGTACAGAAAACTGTTACCTGACTTTATCAAGAATCCACAAACATCACTTATCAGGCAATATTTTCTGAATTAAACTGGTTTATGTTCCCAGTTCTGCTGGAGCCACCTTATCCTTAGATCTGGGAAAACTTAGCCTAGGTTTTGCAACTAAAGGGTGACTTCTCTGGAAATACTTGCTGTGTTATACTGGGTAGACTAGAGAAACAAATTCACGGTCATTCAAATATGTGCAAGAAAGAGATTTACATCAATGACTAATAGATAACAAGAAAACATTTTATCCCAATCCAGATCAGCTCTAAACATCCGATATTAGCCCATATATCTGATCGTAGTCCAAAATTTCCTCTTCAGACTCACACAGCACATGGAATGATGACGAATGCAGGAAGACCGCAGGCCAGTGGGTGAAAAGTTTTGTGTATCCAATGGTGGTAGAAGCATTTAGTGCTGGCATGGGTCTCGTGTGGCTCTTCTAGCTCTCCAAGTTACTCAAGAGCAGGAAGGTGAAGCAGAAAGAGAGGGTAGCCCAGCTCCAGGGAAAAAGAGTAGAAATTCCCAGAATCTACATGAGAAGGTCATGCCCACCAGGAGGCATCATCAAGCTGTGATCTGATTGACAGGCTACCCTCTACCCCTAGACTTATTTCCCAAGTTGAAATGAAACTATGTAGCTACTACACCTGTTTTCATGTGAGGTTTCCTGTTTCTGTGGATAAATCATTAACTTCCCTTTCCCCAACCTCCACCATAAAAACCTCATTGTCATCGAGTCAATGCAGACTCACATAGATACTATAGGACAAGGGGGAACTTCCCTGGTGAGTTTCCAAGAATGAAAACGTTTGCTGGAGTAGAACGCTCATTCTTTCTCCTGTGGTGTTATAGGTGGTTCCAAACTGCTAGTCTTAAAGTTAGCAGCCCAACTTCTACCCTCTTCACAAACAGGGGTTTGTTCATTCATTGTAGAGCCACCCACAATAGCATGCAACTAGAGTCCAAACGGTTTCTTAGTTATACAAGCCACTTTCCAGTGGGTTGCTCACCAAAAATTAGTGATTGATCAGCAGAACGGGATGTGCATAGCCACTGCTACCAAGTGCTCCAAAAGTAATCTCTTTAGAAAATCCTGGAGAGAGTGGGAGAAAAATGGGGACCCAAACTCAGACTCACAAAAAAGACCCTCAAGGAATTGCTTTTGGTCACTTTCATGTCCAGAACTGAACTCACCCCCTGCTAGGCTAACCAGTCATGTAAGTAAGATCAAGGACAGGATTTAGCTCAGGGGGAAGAATGGAAACAGGAGAGTCTTGGACAAAGAGGACAGTGTGTTGTTGTTGTTGTTAGTTGCCCTCAAGTAGGTTCCAGCTCACAGAGAACCTAGGTACAATCAGATGAAACACTCCCAAGTCCTGCTCCATCTCACGGTGGATTTTATGTTTGAGCCCATTGCTGCAGCCAATGATCCACACAAGGCTCTTCCTCTTTTCATTTGCCTTTTACTTTACCAGGCATGATATCATTTTCCCAAGATGGATCTCTCCTGATAACATATTCAAAGTACATGAGACAACATGTCACCATCCTGATTTCTGAGGATCATTAGCATGTGTGGTCAATGCTATTGTTAGTCTTGTTAATTCCTGTACAAATCTGCTTGAAACAATGGATGACTACATGAATTGTGATAAGAGGTGTAAGGGCCCCCAATAAAATACTTAATAAAATAAATAAAATTCCATGAGACACTTCTAGCCTAATTGTAAGATTTTTAAAGGTGCAGATTCTGGCAGTTATGAATAAATACCATTTTATTGTATTGTTATTTAAGTTCAAGTTATTTGGGAACTGAGTCAGACAACATATTAAATGTTGTCTGCCTCAGTTCTTAATATTAAAAAAAATTTTCTTGTAGCTCCATTATCAATACTGGTCCACATTTTCTTGAAGTATCATTATCTGACCCTGGTATCAGAATATTACTGGACTCATAGAATGTGTTATTAATTGTTGTCTCTCAACCATTGTTATGTTTGTACCCAATTAACTTGAACTTAAATAACAATACAGTAAAATGCCATGTTGTTAGAACAAAGTGATCTGGTGTTGAGGGCGGGCTGGAGCAGAAGCCCATAGTCTATCCACTTCCTCAATGTATGGCCATACAATTATATGTACATAAGTCAATATCTCTATTTTATGAATTAATATATTTATATATGTACACCCTTATGTTTATACCTCTATCCATAGTTTTGCTTCCTAGATCTTTTCTGTATTTTGTTTTACATTCCCCCTGTTCTACCATCACACTCACGCCTTTTCTGCCTCTTAGTAATGCCTCTTAGCTAAATTGCTATTGCTCCAACACCCCCAGAATCTCTAAGTCCTCCTCATTATTGATTTAATTTCCTAATTGTTCCTCTACCTATGGAATTGTTTGATAAGCACTCCCTTCCCCCACACCCCAGAACCAAGGCCCTCCAAAACCATTGCCTATATGGGTAGGCAAAACAACAAAAGCCGAAACAAAACAGAAAGAATAGATTGAATTATAAAGGGTGGAAAAACTAGCAAAAAACAAACAAACCCAACCCTAAAAACATACACAATCCCAGATCTGTCTGCTGACCTTTATGACTCTCTCCCCGCCGGTCCTGGGGAGTTTAGGGAACTTCTCCTCCTAGCCTGAAGTCTACTTTTGTGGCTCCTCAGGGGCTTTATGGCTTGGCTTGGCTCCCATTGCTGACCTGTTCTGTTCCCTTATTGGTCCACCCCACTGTGGAGGGAGGTGGGGGTCAGACCAGGCTCACTCCACACCATGTATCCCCAGTATGGTCCTCTGACGATGTACTCTCCAGCCAGTGGACATCATTTCTCAAGCTGATGTTCGCCTTACTGTCTTGTCTGTGTGCCCAGGCAGATTTTTGCAAATAATGGTGATAAAAAAATTACCATTCATTGTTAATCCCATTCATTCTATTTATCTCCAAATAAGACACACATAATTAAGGAGACATAATTAAGCTAAACAATCTTTATAATTAATTAATTTGCTTTCATTGGCAATTATGCCCTGGGGTGATGCTGTAGTGCCCTCTTAGTATTCAAAAATTACAAACATGAAAAATTTTAACCAGTCTACACTGAAAGGAGGAAGAGAGAGAGAGAGGTGAGAGAGATATCATTGATAATATTTAAGGGTGGTTATGGTTGAACAATGAACAATGAAGTTTGACAAGAGTTTATTTACTGTTGAAAAAACCTTGTTTGATAAATGAGATTAACTAGAAAAAAAGTGTCACCAAGTATTACATTTTATAAATGCAACGAACACGCAGATCACGATGCTAAGCTCTGGGTTTTTGGGTGAGCTCTTATTGTAAGTTAAATATTGTACATGGTCTCTTACTTCACTTGGCTTTTGAATTCTCTCTGCGTACATTTTAGGTTCTTGTTTGCTAATATTTTCATGTGTTCACCTGTGTGCATGTGTGTCTGTGTGTGCAAGGCGTTCCCAGAGGTGCCAAGTGTTTCCTAATAACACCTCCCACAGCAACTTCACCCAATCCAACCCGGGTTTATTCTGCCTTCATCTGGAACAGTAGTTCTCAACCTGTGGGTCGCGACCCCTTTAGGGGTGGAACGACCATTTCACATGTTTCTCCTGATGCATAACAGTAGCAAAATGATAGTTATGAAGTAGCAATGAAAATAATTTTATGAGGGATCAGTTTTCAGGCATCAAAGGACAAAAAATCATATCATTGGCTTCACACCTCCATGACACCATCGCCGAAGACAAACAGGTGCATAAGCAAATGTGGTGAAGAAAGCTGATGGTGCCCGCTATCAAAAGAGATAGTGTCTGGGGTCTTAAAGGCTTGAAGGTGAACAAGCGGCCATCTGGCTCAGAAGCAACAAAGCCCACGTGGAAGAAGCACACCAACCTGTGTGATCACGAGGTGCCAAAGGGACCAGGTATAAGGCAGGCATCATCCAATATATCATATTGAATGAAGGGGGAAGTGCAGAGTGGAGACCCAAAGCCCATTTGTTGGCCACTGGAGATCCCCTCACAGAGGGGTTTAGGGGAGGAGATGAGTCAGTCAGGGTGTGATATGGTACCGATGAAGAATACAGCTTTCCCCCAGTTCCTGGATGCTTCCTCCCCCAAACTACCATGATCCGAATTCTACCTTGCAAGACTGGATAGAGCAGAGGTTGTACACTGGTGCATATAGGAGTTGGAGGCACAGGGAATCCAGGGTGGATGATACCTTCAGGACCGGGGTGTGAGGGGCAATACTGGGAGAGTAGAGGGTGAGTGGGTTGGAAAGGGGGAACCGATTATAAGGATCTACATGTGACCTCCTCCCTGGGAGACGGACAGCAGAGAAAGGGGGGAAGGGAGAAATAGGACAGGGCAAGATATGACAAAATAATAATCTATAAATTATCAAGGGCTCATGAGGGAGGGGAGTGGGGAGGGAGGGTGAAAAAAAGGACCTGATACAAAGGGCTTAAGTGGAGAGCAAATGCTTTGAAAATGATTAGGGCAAAGATTGTAACGATGTGCTTTATACAATTGATGTATGTGTATGTATGGATTGTGATAAGAGTTGTATGGGCCCCTAATAAAATGTTAAAAAGAACAGAATTTTATGTTTGGGCATCACCACAATATGAGACACTGTATTAAAGAGTCGTGGCCTTAGGAAGGTTGAGAACCCCTGATTTTCTGGACTCACCAAAGGCTGGAGATTCCATTAAGGAAGGCTCCTGGAGTATAAATTACATCGATTTATTAATGATGCTGAAGTATTACAGGTGATTACCGTTTAATCCGTCCCTCGCCTTCCCTCCTTTATTTCCAGCTCCTGCTCAGGATCAGGACTAGTGCCTGGATGGACCTTATTTTAATTCAGGGTGCCTGTTGGGTCTCAAGTGGGTGTCTTTTTGTTCAAAACCTGAAATATCATTATTCTTATTCTGTACTCCTGGTGACTTAAATTTTCACTCACTTCTCTGTTATGTATTTATCCTTGAACTCCTGACTAGTTTTGCCCTAATGTTGCATGTGCTCTGGCAAACCAAGGGACTGTCATCTCAGTCTTGCATCAGTTAGAAGTTACAAAGTTGAAACTATTCTTTTCTGGGGCCCACATTCCCCAGTTGGAAACCTCCTCCCTGAGGCCCTATGCCACTTGGATCTCTTTATTTACACTGAGATTGGCCCTAGTTATCAAAACCTGAGATGTGTTGTTTGTAGGAGTGCTGGTGTTGGTGATGGCAGTGGCCCAAAGAAAACCCCTGAAGACTTTGAGGAGGTTGATATGGAAGTGTTGAAGTGGAAAGAAAAGATGTTTGGAGACTGTGGGTGATGACGATACCCTGGTGTCCACCTGATGTTTCAACAAATGATAGTCTGTCCACTCTCTAGGGCACAGGACATACAGGAGCCCAAGGCAGGGCAGAGACGTTGAGGGGCTGGAGGGAGAAAACACTGAGCTCAGAAATACTTGGTTTTCCTTTGATCTTTAATACACACCACTTAGGTCAAGTGCTCTCTCTCTGTAGACTAACATGCATATGAGTTCAAACAAAGAGCTACCCTAGCATGGGCTCAGGAGGAAAAAGGTTGTCTGGTCTCTATTACTATCTGTTTATAAGGACAGGGCTCCCTCACATGCAATCATTCTTCAGGCACTAGGGTAAATTTCACCCTTGGGCGGGAAAGCTATCAGTTCTCTACAGACAGGGCTCTAGGTCTCTTGGGAAAGCAGAGCTGTGGTCTAAAGATGCTATTTCTGTGTGTTCTCCTGTGCCTGGTAACAGTTCCCAAAGTGGAGATTCAGATATCTGCCCTGGGTCTTTGGGAATTGTTGTGAATTCACGTGACTGACGTGGACCCTCTGTTTTTTCTGCAGGCGTCTTGTCCCAGGTGAAGCTTCAGGAGTCGAGTCCAGTACTGGTGAAGCCCTCCCAGAAGCTGTCACTCACCTGCACTGTCTTTGGTTTCTCCATCACAAGCAGTGGTTACTGCTGGCACTGGATCCGCCGGCCCTCAGTGAAGGGTCTGCAGTGGATGGGACTCATATGCTATAATGGCGGTACAAATTATGACCCATCCCTCCAAAGCCGGCTCTCCATCACTAGAGACACATCTAAGAATCAGTTCTCCCTGCAGCTGAGCTCGGTGACTGCTGAGGACACAGCTGTGTATTACTTTAAGTGCAAGGGAAACACAGTGAGGGGAAGTCAGTGTGAGCCCAGACACAAACTTCCCTGTAAGGAAGACACTGGGCAGCAGGGGGCACACAGGACTCACTGAGCACACATCCCCAGCACTAGACAGGCAGAGATGGATGACAAGGAGGACTCAGGGTTCCTTCCCTCTTTCATCTCTCAGCATGTCCACGGACAGTTTTTGTTTTTCTTTTTAAATCATTTTCCTGGGGGGCTCGTACAATTCTTATCATAATCCACACATACATCCATTGTGTCAAGAACATATGTACATGTGTTGCCATCATCATTCTCACATTTGCCTTCGACTTGAGCCCTTAGTATCTGCTGTTCATTTTCCCCTCCCTCCCCACTCTCCCTACCTCATTAACCCTTCATCATTCATAAATTATTGTTATTATTTTGTCATACATTACACTGTCTGACGTCTCTCCCCACCATTTTCTCTGCTGTCAATCCCCCAGGGAGGAGGCTATACCTAGATTCTTGTAACCAGTTCCCCCTTTCTACCCCAAATTCTCTCCACCCTTCAGGAATCACCACTCTCACCACTGGTCCAGAAGGTGTCATCTGTCCTGAATTCCCTGTGTTTCCAGTTGCTATCTGTGCCTATGCACATCCTCTCATCTAGTCAGATTTGTAATGTAGAATTTATTACTCTCTAAATTTTCTCCTCACTGCCAACTTGAAAGGAGGAACTAGCATTGTCTGTTCACAGTACAAATATTAAAGTTACTCTAATATTTCATTGCCTTCCTTTAGAAACCAGTTTCTTTCTTGAAAAACAGCTTATCATGGTAATTCTCACCCTATCCATGACTCAAAACCTTTGACAATAAAATACAGGCATGCCAGATTCATGCATGCAATGCATGATTTCAAATGTACTCAGTGACCTACTATCGCCCAGGGTCAGGTCTGTGAAGGTTTCCTTCTGTTTTGCTCCCTATGCACTGTTGTCAGTGAATCGTGCAGTGAATGACTAATGATCTCTATATCTGAGAAAACAATTGTGGTGACTTCTGGGGCTAAATTTGTGACATGTCCTTCGTGATGCTTGCTACCCATTGTCTCCCTGTATGCAGAAACAAGGGTTCCAAACATAGAGAGACTCCTGACACTGGGAACAGGTGAACTGGAATTACCTGTCCGGTGGGCGGAGTCATTAGTAAGATCACTCATTGGAGTCAAAATAAAGGGAGCACTCATTGGAAGGACAGCTTTGATTCCAAAGGATAGTAAATATGTCACAAGGGGAGGAAATTGCAAACTAATTTCTCAAAATGTTCTTTAGGCCATTTTCAGCAGATGCCAGGCAATGAAGTCGTGATGATTTCCTCTCAGAAGCTGTGGTTTCCCCACCTTGTCAGCACCTTTCTAGGGATACCGTGCACAGTGACTCTTGGGAAACTTCCTGCATTGGCACTTGCCTTCTCTTCATTGGAATGGGCTTTGTCTGTCTGTCACCAGAGATCCAAAGGCAGACTTCAGAATAATAAGTATAGATGAGATCTCAGTTTACACTCCAGGAAACTAATTAGGGCCATTTGTTGTCAAAGTTAGAAATAGTTAATGCAAAAAAAATATTCTCATGCTGAGTGGAAATTTTCTTCACACCCTCTGATGTATCTTGAATCTTTTCATCCTAATAAATACTCAAAAATGCATATTTATTCAATAAATTTCCCTTAGAATGAGCTAGAAAATATTTTCTATGCCAATATTATTGTCTGGAATCATATAATTATTAACAAAACTCTCAAGTAATATGGAAAGGATGAAGAAGAAGAAAAGATAAAGCTAATCCATAAGAAAAAACAAGAACAAAGCATGGAGTCTTACAAAATAATAATGAAAAAAATTAACAGAAACTTAAAAAAATGAACTCAGGGCACAAAATTTGAGGGGAAAAACTCAATAACTCCACAAAGGGGGGAAAAAACCCAGAAATGCAATGCATTATGACAGCAATAAATGCATACACATCAATAATGACATGGAATGTAAAAGGACTCAATGCACCTCTCAAGAGGCAGTGAAAAGCATAAATCTGCTTGATCCATAAATCTGCTGCACTGCGACGGCTTCATCTCCGATTGTGTTCCCGCCGACCGCACTGCCATCTGCATCTCGTGTTCTCCCCGCAGCCCGGATACATAGTATGACCAATAGGTGTTCCATATCTCAGCTATTTTCTATGGAAAACCAAAGAGATCAGATCCTGATCGCCACTGTTGGCTTTGAAGAATGGGACGTCTTTAGAGAAGCTTGATCTTCGGAGGCCTCATCGTGAGACCTTACAAGTCCGGATTCCGGCAGAGTTCCTCTATCTCATCTTGTTGCTGATTGAAGGTGCCCTCCCCTTCTCCACCCGTCTTCATTACTGGGAGGTAGCAGGAAGTCAGCATCATGGTTGGGTTCAAGGCTACCGATGTGCCCCCGACCGCCACGGTGAAGTTCCTGGGGGCTGGCACAGCCGCCTGCATCGCGGATCTCATCACCTTCCCCCTGGATACCGCTAAAGTCCGGCTGCAGATCCAAGGAGAAAGCCAAGGGCCATTGCGGGCCATAGCCAGCGCTCAGTACCGCGGCGTGCTGGGCACCACCCTGACCATGGTGCGCACAGAGGGCCCCCGCAACCTCTACAACGGGTTGGTCGCCGGCCTCCAGCGCCAGATGAGCTTCGCCTCTGTTCGCATCGGCCTTTATGACTCCGTCAAGCAGTTCTACACCAAGGGCTCTGAGCATGCCGGCATCGGTAGCCGCCTCCTGGCAGGCAGCACCACTGGTGCCCTGGCTGTGGTGGTGGCCCAGCCCACAGATGTGGTGAAGGTCCGGTTCCAAGGTCAGGCCCCGGCTGGAGGTAGCCCAAGATACCAGAGCACTGTGGATGCCTACAAGACCATTGCTCGGGAGGAAGGGTTTCAGGGACTCTGGAAAGGGACCTCACCCAATGTGGCTCGGAATGCCATTGTCAACTGTGCTGAACTGGTGACCTATGACCTCATCAAAGATTCCCTCCTGAAGGCCAACCTCATGACGGATGACCTCCCTTGCCATTTCATTTCCGCCTTCGGGGCCGGCTTCTGCACCACCGTTATCGCCTCCCCGTCAACGTGGTCAAGACAAGATATATGAACTCTGCCCTGGGCCAGTACAGCAGCACTGGCAACTGCGCCCTTACCATGCTCCAGAAGGAGGGGCCCCGGGCCTTCTACAAAGGGGTCATGCCCTCCTTTCTCCGCCTGGGTTCCTGGAACGTGGTGATGTTCGTCACCTACGAGCAGCTGAAGCGGGCCCTCATGGCTGCCTACACTTCCCAGGAGGCTCCCCTTTGAGCCTCTCCTGCTGCTGACCGGACGGAGCACCTCTGGTTTGTACATCAGCCCCGCCAGGCCCTGCTTTTTGTCTCCTCCTTGCCTTCCCTTTGGCTCTCTTCCTACCCCATCCCCTTGTCACCCCTCCCTCCTTCCCCACCTCTCCTCGCTCTCTCTGCCGCCTCTTCTCATAGCCCCTCCGTCCTGAAGGAGTTGATCCCATCCTGGCACCAGCTAGGACGCCATGCCCCAGTCCCTTGATAAGCTCAGTCTGAGTCTTTGCCCTGCCCCCACAACCCAGCCAGCATGCCACCCATAAAGCAAGCTCAACTGTGAAAAAAAAAAAAGAAACACAATTAAGACATAAAGACAAATATAATCTAAAAATCAAAGGTAGAAGAAAATATATCAAGAAAATGGAAATTAAAAAAGCAAGTGTAGCAATATTAATCAATTACAATTTTAAAATGTGTTACTGGCTATACAAATTAATAATAAAATAGGACCAAATCTTTAATGAGAGACAAATAAGGGCATTATATGATAAAAGGAACAAAAGAGCAAGATGAAAAATAGTAATAAGTATATATTAATTTAGTGGCACACCCTCAAAATATATTAATCAAGCTCTTATAGACTTAAAGATAGAACTACATAATTTTACAGTAATAGAGTTAAATACATCCACACTGGGTTTGACAGAACAACACTAAATATCAACTGGATAATAAATCAATACAGTAACAGAAGAACTAAATACCACAATTACTGACCTCTTAGACATGTAGGAAACATACTATCTGGGAAAACGTCAATGTACCTTCTTCTCATGTTCATATGTACCATTCTTCAGAATAAACCATACGTTAGGCTACAATGCTAGCTTTAATACATTTTTAAAAATTGTGATATTACAAATAAATTTTACTTCACCGCATTATTAAATTATATATGAACAATAGGAAGATAAAAGAATAAAATCTAACATGGAAAATGAGCAATTGTGTGCATTAAATTACTTGGAAATGGTAGGGATTAAGATTTTAAATTCCTTACAAAAACAAAAATAAGCATACCAAAAGCTTTAGTATACTTCAGAAGCAATACTAAGAACACACGTTATGAACAATATATGAAGATATCAAAAAATAAAGCAAAAGTCAGCATGGTAACACAAACCTTCAACAATTAGAACAAAAAAGAGCTAAGTAAAACATCAGTCACCAGAAGATAATAAATATTAAAGAATAGAGCAGAAATAAATGAAAAGGTGAAGATAAACAAGTGGCCATCTAGCTCAGAAGCAACAAAGTCCACATGGAAGAACACACCAGCCTGTGTGATCAAGTGGTCCCAAAGGGATCAGTAACCAGGCATCAAAGAACAAAAAATCATATCATTGACTGCACACCTCCATGATAGGATCACTGAAGACAAATGGGTGCATAAGCAAATGTGGTGAAGAAAGCTGATGGTGCCCGGCTATCAAAAGAGATAGTGTCTGGGGTCTTAAAGGCTTGAAGGTGAACAAGCGGCCATCTAGCTCAGAAGCAAAAAAGCCCACATGGAAGAAGCACAACGGCCAGTGCGATCACGAGGTGCCAAAGGGACCAGGTATAAGGCATCATGCAAAAAAAAAAAAAAAAGATGTAAGTGTGTGTATGTATGTGTATATCTGTGTATATGTATATATGTATATGTATATATATACCATATTAAATGAAAGGGGAAGTGCAGAGTGGAGACCCAAGGCCCAAGTGTCGGCCAATGGAGATCCCCTCATAGAGGGGTTTAGGAGAGGAGATGGGTTAATTAGGGTGCGAGGTAGTACCGATGAAGAGCACAGCTTTCCCCCATATCCTGGATGCTTCCTCCCCCCAACTACCATGATCCGAATTCTACCTTGCAGGGCTGGATAGGACAGAGGCTGTACACTGGTACATATGAGGGCTGGAGGTACAGGAAATCGAGGGTGGATGATACCTTCAGGACCAAGGGTGTGAGGGACGATGCTGGGAGAGTGGAGGGTGAGTGGGTTGGAAAGGGGGAACTGATTACAAGGATCCACATGTGACCTCTTCCCTGGGAGAGGGACAGCAGAGAAGGGGGGAAGGGAGACCCCGGGTAGGGCAGAAAAAAAAGAAAAAAAAATATTAACAAAGTTTGACAAACTACTGGTAAATTTATTAAACTAAAAGGAATAAGAAAAGCAAATATAAAGAATAAGAAATGAAAAGGCCAATATCACAACAGAACCAAAACTATGAAGATCACAACAGTGAATTTGAAAATTTAGAATAAGTGGACATATTTCTAGAAAAACACTACCTATCTTTATTTTTAAAAAATCATTTGCGGGGGTGGGGTGGGGCTCGTACAACTCTTGTCACAAACCATACATCCATCCATCCATTGTGTCAAGCACATTTGTACATTTGTTGCCATCATCATTCTCAAAACATTTGCTTTCTACTTGAGCCCTTAGTATCACCTTCTCATTTTCCCCTCCCTCCCACTTCTGCCTCACTCATGAACCCTTGATAATTTATAAAGTATTATTATTTTGTCATATCTCACACTGTCTGATGTTGCCCTTCACCCACTTTTCTCTTGTTCATCCCCTAGGGAGGAGGTTATATATAGATCCTTGAAATCGGTTCCCCCTTTACATCCCCAAATTCCCTCAACCCTCCCAGTATCGCCACTCACTCCACTGTTCCTGAAGGGATCTTCTGAACTGGATTCCATGCGTTTCCAGTTCCTGTCTGTACCAGTGTACATTATCTGGTCGGGCTGGATTTGTAAGGTAGAATTGGGATCATGATAGTGGTGGGGGGAGGAAGCATTTAAGAACTAGAGGAAAGTTTTGTGTTCCATATTTGCTACACTGCACCCTGCACTCTTTTTCTCCCCAAGACCCTTCTGTAGGGGCATGTCCAGTTGCCTAGAGATGGGCTTTGGCTCCCAAATCTGTACTTCCCCTCATTCACAGTGATATGAATTTTTGTTCTTTGATGCCTGGTCCCTGATCCTTTGACACCTCGTGATCACACAGTCTAGTGGGCTTCTTCCATGTGGGCTTTGTTGCTTCTGAGCTAGATGACTGCTTGTTTACTTTCAAGCCTTTAAGAAACCAGACGCTATATCTTTTGATAGCTGGGCGCCATCAGCTTTCTTCACCACATTTGATTATGCACCCATATGTCTTCAGTGATAGTATTAGGAAGGTGAGCATTATGGAATGCTAGTTTAATAGAACAAAGTGTTCTTGCACTGAGGGAGTACTTGAGTGGAGGTTCAATGTCAATTGGCTACCTTAATATAAACTTATAAATATATGGACATAGATTTATTCCCCCATCATCATATATAAATCTATTTACATATGTACATGCCTGCATTGTGACCTCTATAAATGTCCTTTGCCTCCTAGTTCTTTCCATTATTTCCTTTTACTTTCCTCTTGTCCCACTATCATGCTCAGCCTCCATTTTGGATTCAGTAATCCTACTCAGTTCCATTGTCCTTTATCAATCCCTATCAGGCGTCTCACATGCTTCTTGCCACTGATTTTGGATCCCTTCTTGTACCCTTGTCCCCAGGTTTATTAACACCATTTCCTTTCCCCAACCTCCCCCTCTCCTTTGGCCCCCCCTCCCCCAGGACCATCGGTCACGTTGTTTTCTCCTCCAGATTGTTTATCTAGCCTATCGTACCTAGATAGACCTGCAGAGATAATAATACGCACACAAAATAAGACAGAGCAAGACAAAGTGACAAAAGAAAACAAAACAGCAGCAAAAACAAAACAAAGACATAATAGTTCAAGGTCTGTTTGATGACGTTTAGGAGTGTTTTCCAGTGGAGTTTGATGGGGTGCCACGGCCTGGCCCCAAAGTCTATTTTTGGTACTCCTTTGGGACTTCCTTGCTCTGTACTCTTGCTGTTCTATTGCCCGGCCTTAGTGTTTTGCCTTGTTGTGGTGGGGTCAGATCGGGTGCCACTCCCACACTGTATCTCCAGTGTAGTCCCCTGTAGGGCTTTGGGTTCGTGAGGGTTTTCATGTCTCCTAGTGGGGCCGGCCATATGGTTCTCTCTGTGCATTGACTACTCTGAGCAAGGATATCAGTCCTCAAGGCTTGGTGGGTCAGGATGTGCTCCACTCCCTCTTCCTCACCCTTCATTGCTCCCATGTGCTTTGATCAGACATATCCCTCTCTCTGACCTGTAGCTTCTGTGCTATCTTCTGAAGTAAATTCTTCTGGGGGGAGCGGCGGCTTTCCATGTAGTTGGGATTGGGCCTGGGCCCTGAACACTATCTATCTAAGTTTAAAAAGTCTGATGTCCAAGATGTCAACTGAAAATTAAAAAAGAAGAAATAGATCATATGCTATAAAAAATGTTCAAACTGTAAAAATGGTAGACCTCTATGACTGCACTGGAAAACAGTAATCATTGGTTGCTAGATTAATTTGACTCAAACATGCCCTAAATATGAATACACATATACATGTGAATATGTATGGAAGTACAGATATTAATATCAATACAAATAAGAACATGAATATTAGTGTAAATATAATTGAAAATATAAACATGAATAACAATTTGAGTGTGAATATGAATATGCATGTCAATGTAAATATGAATCTAAATCTAAATACACATATGAATCTAAACATATATGTGAACATAAATATGAATATAAATATGAAAATTACTGTGAATATCAATATAAGTAAATATATGTTAAAGTGAATAAATAAATACAAATATCATTATATAAAATAAAAATATTTCATGATATGATCGCTGAGGACAAATGGGTGCATAAGCAAATGTGGTGAAGAAAGCTGATGGTGCCCAGCTATCAAAAGAGATAGTGTCTGGGGTCTTAAAAGCTTGAAGGTAAACACGTGGCCATCTAGCTCACAAGCAACAAAGCCAACATGGAAGAAGCACACCAGCCTGTGCGATCACGAGGTGTCGAAGGGATCAGGTATAAGGCATCATCAGGGGGAAAAAATCATACCATAGTGAATGAAGGGGGAAGTGCAGAGTGGAGACCCAAAGCCCATTTGTCGGCCACTGGAGATCCCCTTGCAGAGGGGTCTAGGGGAGGAGATGAGTCCATCAGGGTGGGATGTAGCACCGATGAAGAATACAGCTTTCCTTCAGTTCCTAAATGCTTCCTCCCCCCCAACTATTATGATCTGAATTCTACCTTGCAAGTCTGGATAGAGCAGAGTATGAACACTGGTGCAGATAGGAGCTGGCGGCACAGGAAATCAAGGGCAGTTGAAACCTTCAGGACCAGGGATGTGAGGGGCGATACTGGGAGGATTGAGGGTGAGTGGGTTGGAAAGAGGGAACCGATTACAAAGATCTACATGTGACCTCCTCCCTGGGGGATGACAACAGAAAACGAGGTGAAGGGAGACATAGGACAGGGCAAGATATGACAAAATAATAATTTATAAATTATCAATGGCTCACGAAGGAGGGGAGAGGGGGAAGCGGGGAGGAAGGGGGAAAAAAGGACCTGATGCAAAGGGCTTAAGTGGAGAGCAAATGCATTGAAAATGATGAGGGCAACGAATGTACAGATGTGCTTTACACAATTGATGTGTGTATGGATTTTGATAAGAGTTGTATGAGTCCCTAATAAAATGTTTTTAAAATATTTCAATATATTTGTAATATATTATTTGAATATATGCTCAATATATTCAAAGTATGAGTATATATGTAAAAAGAAATATAAGTATATCTGCCACTTTGAGGGTCCCTTGTACATGTACACCAGATTTATTACTGATAAAAAACAGAAATCTTAAAAAAAAAGCTATTTCCTGACAGTGTATTTTAATGTAATTTAATGTTCAAGTCAGTGTTTTCCTTTTCGAACATTTTTTGAGAACTCCATTCATGTTCTTTTAAATACCCTTTGCATTTGGGGAACAAAAATAAGACTGAAGGAGAATATCAGGGATGCCGAGTCGATAAAGTAAGGTTTCCTTACTTGCAGTCACTGATACTTTCAATATCTTCCCCCAAACCATAATTTTGGTCATCGACTTTTCAGCAGTCGTCCCTACCCATTGTACAGATATCACAGGCATTTGAGGCAATTGATCCTCAAAGTGACATCACACTACCCTGTAATACAGGTTCCCTGAAGCAGATGTTTATAAAAAGGCTGTATGGTGCAGTGGACTAAGTATTAAGTTACTAACCACAGGTTATGGGTTCAAACCCAGCATCCACTCCTTGAGTCAAAGATTAAATTATGTGTGTCATAATATTGAGAGCCCTGGAAACCTTCTTGGTCTTTCACTTGCCTGCATCCCACTTGCTTCAGGAACCAGCTCTTGGGGAAACCTTCCTGTGGAGTTGTGATCCATGAGTTTAGCAAGCTGTTCCCTGTTCCCATATTGTATACCATTCACAGTGACACTCATATACAAATACCTGGCATCTTTAAATGCAGCTTCTCCACCAGGGGACTCCAGAACCTTCTTAGCCAGGGTGAGCTTTCAGAGGCAGCTTTATCAAAATTATTGGAAATAAACTTCCATGGGACTTTTGGTAGTTTTTAAAAAAATGTTAACATTCCCAGTGGTAAAGACTCTAAATGTCTATAATAAAGGTCTTTAGGCTAAAATACATGAGAGTTCACCTTTACAGTGAACTTTGAAACAAATGGCAGAACACTGTTCAAGGATACAGAACAAAGGGCAAAAGACAGGTAGCTGTTTCCCACACTGCTTCAAGAGGAACCATATGAGCAAAAACCAGGATCACTCAAGAAAAAGGTAAAGGTGCACTAAGAGCATCAGTGAAAAAGTAGGTCCAGGGAGCAGTGGAATGCCTACTGAAATGCTTCAACAAGCAGATGAGGCACTGGAAGCACTCACTACCTTTGCCATGTAATATTTAACACAGCTGTGTGGCCAACTGACTAGAAGTGATTACACACACACACACACACACACACACAATGTCATGTCAAATTGAAGATATAGAAATGAAGAGGTGGATTTTGGAAGCCTGATGATAGCTCCTAGTGGGTGTGGCCTTATCACAAGGATCATCCTGGGAACTTCCTCTCTCTGTTTTCACCTTCTTGTTGAGGGGCCACTGGGAGACCTGCCAAAGCCCTGGAGATGCGTCCACTACAGAACTCTTCACCCACAAGGCTGTGCTTCCTGCACTCTGCATCGTTGCTTGTGGCTGTGTGAGTTTGACGAGGGATTCCTGGACTAGTACTGGACTAATGGACTTGATCTGGACTGGGATGTTTGTTTGATATACAATCACTCCTTGATATAAAGCTCTTTCTTATACCTATAGGAGTGTCATTACATTTTTTTTCTAGTCACCCTGGCCTAACACATATACACACATGTACACAGACTGAGTGAAACAATTTTTCACACAGACACAAATCTTGGAATGACAGCTACAAACGGTGAAAACAATTTGCTTTAACAAAGATCTTTTTTTCAGGGCTTTCAGTGCTAGGGCCCTAAATATCAATGAGACCGGCCATGTATACAGGTGCCAGATCTTAACAAGTAGGGACAGAAATGACACTAAGGAAAAAATTAGGCCTTTGACTTAGCTAGCACCCATGACAACTCATGCCTACACACAGTCACAGGAGAATCAGTGAGACAAGATAGAGGGGGTTAACCTGGGTCAGGGCTATGGAGAAGTTCTTGCAAAGTTACAGCTAAACAAAGTATAAAATTCCCCTAACTAGTTTATATTTCTACCATAAAATAATAGCAGTTTGACACTTTAAGTTCAGACTCAGCTAAACTCAGCTTCTATCTCCACATAGTCAGCCTCTACTGAGTTATTTCTGGTCCCTGACTTGCAATGTAAAGCAATGTAAGGAGTGTCAGAAAGAGCGAGGTTGCTGAGAGCACCCTGGCCAGTGCAGGGAGACACAGTTAAGAACACACTCCCTGGTTATGTCCTAGATGGATATTGGGGAGCTAGAGTCCTATGCTCTTAAGTCATACTTGGACATCAGAGATTTCTGCCCAAATTTTGTAAGCTATTCAGTTTGGCAGTAGTGTACCTCTCCCAGTCAGGGTCCTTTCCCTGCTCCTGTAGTCCCACATGTGATTGTGTTTAATTGATCTGCCACTAATTGTTTGTGAGTTTCTTTTGAATTCTGCGAAGGAGCTCAAAAGAACTATGTGGTCAGCATAAGGAGATGCTTTCTGCCAAAGATATAGGTCAGACCTCATTTTTGTTGTTGATGATGTGTAGTGTTTTTGTAATTACTTTCCAAAGTTGTCATACTTCAAGAAGCCTATGAGCACACCTATTTATACATTATATATATATATATATATATAATTGTGAAATTACTCAAACTTTATAAATTGCCAAGCAATCAGAATTTTCTTGTAACTTCCCGGATCCCTCTGTATGTATACTCTCTGAAAATTTCCTTTCACATCAGTACTTTGGATCCTTAGAGATACTACTGCCACTCCCTGGATTGTTTTGTTACTCAAATAAACTCTTTAATTTTTAACAGAAACCCCAGTTTTCTCTTTGACAGGAATGATGGAAGAGGAAATGGTATGCACATTCTTTCTCAAGGCTGTCTATCAATCACTGCTACATCCTGAAAGGAAGGAAGGAAAGAAGGATGAGAGGGAGGGAAGGAGGGAGGGAAGGAGGGAGGGAAGGAGGGAGAGAGGAAGGGAGGAAAGGAAAATAAGCAACAATATATGACAATAGATTTACCATCTTAAGGAAATTTTATTTTTATTAATGTTGTAAATAATCTTTGGTGAAATTTTACCAATATTTATCACCAATAATTATTACCAATAATTTATTACCAATAAAGGAACCAAGAAGAATCAGATTCCAGAATAAGAACAATGAAGTCATTGGACATTCTGTGTGAGACCACTGCCCAAACTCCTTGGCCCTGTGTAACACTGCAAATTTCACACTTCCCCAAGGAATCTCCCCTGGGAGATGACATATTGACACAAGATTATGAAATATACATACCTTATGTATTGCCGATACTTATTCTGCATTTTACTTCCTGATACCCTCTCTTTGTTGACCCATTTCCTCTGAGAATGGGTCCTACTATCATTTAGGACTCAACCTGCTGGGCACACATGCAGAGGAAAGACATTCCCAACCTCCAGGTCACCATGAAACAGGACTTTGGCCAAGGATCCAAAATGTGCTTGAAAGACATCAGATGAAATGGAAAGACATTTAGAAGCAAGAAGTACAAAAAGCCATGTCTTTTCAATAATCACAACCCCACCCTGTGCATATCCATGATTGTTCCTGTGAAACTGGTACATATCCATTAATCCCTAAATTTACTTACTGATCCTTATGCCTAAAAGTATAAATTAAAAAAATTCTCCTTCTCTTTTTATATTCCTTTTTTTTCAGGATCTTATCTTGAGGATTCTCCTTTTGGATCATTCCTTCCACTTTCCAAGTAAAGCTTCCCCATTTCATTGTCATCCAGCCCCTGCCTTTGTTTCTCAGCAGTAATTGGGTTGGAAACTTGGAACACATTTCCTTTTGATGAGTACATTTCTTTTTAAAAAATTTTTTATTAGTTGGTTCTTCTTTTTTTAAAAATATCATTTTATTTTGAGCTCTTACAGCTCTTATCACAATCCATACATCCATCTATTATGTCAAGCACATTTGTATGTATGTTGCTGTCATTATTTTCAAAATATTTTCTTTCTACTTGAGCCCTTGGTGCAGTGTGTTTTTCAACATGACATTACATATTCATTTCCAACCCCCTTCCCCAAACTATCATTCTAACAGGGCCTGTGTAGAATACTGTTGTGTGTTTTGACACATTTTTGCTTATTTCAGGTACCTTTAAATCTGTTCCAACTGATACCAACCTTCTGCAGAACAGAGCACGGTCTGATGTTGCGCCATCATCACACTGGTTATGCTTGGTCTCATGGCTACATTTGTTGTATCAATCCATGTCATTAGGGAGGTCCCCGTTTTTCACTGACCCTCGACTTTACTGAGCATGTAGTCTTTTTATCCAGGTACTGCCCTCTCCTCATAGCATGACCAACGTGTGTGAGGTGAAGTGCTACCATCCGTATCCTTACTTCTAGGAAATTCCGTGCCTGTACTCCCTCTAAGATCAATTTATTTTTATAGTACCCCATGGTATTTTCAAAATTCTTCTCCAAAACCACCATCATTCAAAGTCCATCAAAGTATTCTCCAGCTTTCTTTACCCATCGCCCAGCTTCACTTGTATGTAATGTGAGCGAAAACTCTGACCCATGGCTGTTTTCATGGGCTCCTTCATCCTGAATGTGACATCATAATGCCCTGTAATATATTAGACACCTTAGGGAGGAGATATGAAGAGGCAAGTGACAGTTTGAGGTTATGTATCTGGTTATTAAATGAAAGCTCGATGATTTAAAATCACTAGTTAGTCCTTGCAGAAATAGGAGGTTATCAGACCCAGGGTACATTTATGAACTGTCAAACTGTACCAAGAATCCCACAGAGAAGTTCTGTTCAACCATACAGGGTCTCTATGAGGCAGAAAAGACTCAAGGAGAGAGGGTTAGGTTTTTGAGGCAAATATTTCTTTGCTTGCTTGTTGACTTGCTTGCTTGATTCAATGATTTTTTTTCCTCAGTGGAGAAAAGTTCCTGGTGTGTGAATAGCTCTCAGAGCTCACAATGAACAACAGAAAGAATAAGTGAATGAAAATGTGAAGTGTTCATATCAAAGAACACAGATACACCAGGACTCTGATTAATTTCAGCGAGCACACACTTCGATCTGGCAAGATGTGAAACTGAGCCTCTGCTTAGGCATCTGATAACCTCCATGTCTGCAAGCTGCCTTGGTCCAGCATGCGGCAGGAGCCAGTCTTGGAGAAAACTCCTTTTGGAGCAGCAGGACCTATGTGCCCGTGGACTGTTCACAGTCTCCAGACCTTATCCAGCCAATGGTGTTCATAGGCAAATCACTAATGTGATTTCCTGTTTAAATGCTGTCTCCCCACCAGGGACTCAAGTGACTGCTGAATAAGGGTGACCTTGCTCCAAAATGTCTGCTTCCTTCCTCCTTCTCCTCATAGTGCTGTGTCTCCCATCAGGTCAGTGTTGGGGGAAGATGGAATCCTACAAGGCACATTCACAGAGGTAGGGTGTTTTATGTTTATTTCCTATATCTCCAGGTGGCCTGGCACAGGTGCAGCTTCAGGAGTCTGGTCCTCAGATGGTTAGACCTTCACAGACCATCACTCTCACCTGCACCATCACGGGGGACTCTGTTTCCAGTACCAGTGCTACTTGGGATTGGATCAGGCAGCACTCTGGAAGCGGCCTTGAATGGATGGGAAGGACTTACTACTACAGCTCAAAATGGTACAGAGAATATGCGCCATCTCTAAAAGATCGTCTAGTCATCAACCCAGACACATCCAAGAACCAGTTCTCCCTGCAGCTGAGCTCCGTGACTGCTGAGGACACGGCCATGTATTACTGTGCAAGGAGCACAGTGAGGGGAAGTCAGTGTGAGCCCAGACATAAGCCTCCCCTGCAGAGAAAACACTGGGCAGCAGGGGGCGCACAGGACCCACTGAGCACAGACACCCAGCCCTAGACAGACACAGATGAAGGATAGGGAGGATTTCCTGTTGGAATCAGGTCTCCATGGAGAGTTTTTCTTTTCCTTACCCTAAATTTTCTCCTCACTGCCCACTTGAAAGGAGGAACTAGTATTCTCTGTTTGCAGAACAAATATTAAAGTGACTCTAATACTTCATTGTCATCCTATAGAACCCACTTTCCTTCTTGAAATACAGGTTATCATGGTAATTCTCATCCTACAGGCATAGCCAGATTCATGCGTGCAGTGCATGATTTCAAATATACTGAGCTCAGTGACATACTACCGTCCAGAGGCAGGTCTGTGAGGTTTCCTTCTGCATTGCTCCCTGTGCTCTGTTGGCACCAAATGACTAGTGATCTCTTTGTCTGAGAAAATAACTGTGGTGATATCTGGGACTAAATATATGCCATGTCCTTAGTGATGTTTGCTACCCATTGTCTGCCTTTATGAGGAAACAAGTGTTCCAGGCACAGAACGACTCCGAAGAAGGCTGAACGTCCACAATTGAATGGTCATTGCCAGAAATGAAGTGGAAGCCGGATCAGACTGGGAAACTTCAGCTTCCATTAGACAATGAAGATGTGAGAATCTGGTACGTCCACAATTCACGGTTTCCTTAGATCCATGAAATTCCGTGTTGAATTTTAGTCAGAAAATGAAAACTCCGGAGCCTCTGTTCAGCAGGCCCGGGTGTAGCTCCCAGAGACACACTGGTGCTCCTCTAGATTTTGGATAAAAATCGTTTTCACGGGAATAAGGAACCTTGATCCAGCCAGGTGGGTCTTGACAAACGAAATTGCTGCTTGTGCTGGCTATACTGACAAGCACCCAGCTGTGCTAGTCCATCACTTATTCAGCACAGGAATCTGCATCGATTGAGCCAAGACAAAGGAAAGCTCAGGGAGGCAGCACCCGTTTAGAAAAGCATTTGTACTTCGAAGAGGAGGCCAATGATGTGAAAAGACATACCCATGGCAAATAGTTTTCATCATGGGCAGAATTTCACGGAGCAATATTGCTGGGAGAGAAAAGGCATCACCTGAGGGAGGCACGCTCAACAAAACTACCTAGGGCAGGAGCCCGGTTGCCCCCAGGCACTAGGCGTGTCAGGCCTCAGCATTGTAAGGAGAGTTCACTGAAGTCCCTGAGTGAAGTTTTCTCCGCTGTCCTACGTCTACGTTCCTAAAATTTACTCTGTGGTTTCTGATGATCCTGGGTTATGAACGGCCACCATTCACCGTTCTCCTTACACTCGTGCGTTTCCATCGACCTTAAAAGAAAGGGAGGACACGCAACTGCTGGCTGGTAAATTCAGCAAAGTTTGTCTCAACACAAGAGACAGCTCTGTGGTGACCCGTCTTCCATGGTAAAACATTTCCTAGCGAATAAGGAATCTTCCCATCGCAATGACAATATGAGAGAATTGCCACCGATGGATTTGCCACTGTGCCTACAAACATCATCTTGAGGCCATACAGTAGTGAAGCACGGGAACCCAGGCGCTTCACCCTTTACCCTAGACCAGTGAAACTCAGAGAAGCACTATTGACCTGTGAGACATGACGTTGCTGGAAGCATCAGTGTACAGAGGCATGGGAACCTCGAAGGAGCTTCTTCCGTGTGAATAAAACGCAGGCTGAACTTCATAGCAGGTTCCAGATTCTCAGGAATTCCACGGGCTGTATTGCTCAGAGGTAGAACCCACTGCTTGGGGCACACTTGAACTGAAAAATCTTGCTGGACTCACGGCTTTCCCAAAGACCCAAGGTTCTCAAAGAGCGAGCGAAAGGTTGACGGAAAAACAAACTGCCGGTGGCGCCTTTTTGCCTTGAAACCGGCAAGAAGCAAGATTTTCCTTAAACCATGAATCTCAGAAACATTGTGATCGTGAAGGAAAACCAGGGAGAGCAGATGTACTTCCAATAATCCAACACTTAAATGAAACCTCAAACCTAAATCCTATCCTAAAACCAACCCTAATCCTAACCCTAACCTAGGTCAAAACCTAGCCCTAGGTCTAAACCTAAAAAGAGGTGTAACCCTAAGCCTAGGTCTAATTCTGTATACTCCTAAACTTAAACTGAACCCTAACCTAAGGCTCACCCTAAACCAAGCCCTAACCCTAACCATATGTCTACCCTAAGGCTAAGCCTAATCCTAACCCCAAATCTGATGTGAACATGCAGCTCCCCCTACAACTAACCTTACTCCTAACCGTCACCCTTCGCCTGAACCTAACTTAACTCTATCCATCACCTTCAATCCAAGCCTCCATATCACCGTTAATGTAATCCAATCCCTTAAACTAGACAGAGAGCTAAACTTATCCACAACCAAAACGGATGTAACACACAAGCCGCAAGCCTGACCCCAACTCTTAACCTCGCACACTTTCTAACCCTCACACAAATATTAACCCTAACCCATACCTAAACAGTCAAGTTTACCATAAGCCTAAATGAGACAATAGGTTCTTTCATCCTTAAGCACTCTTACCTAAAACCTCACACTCACCCTACATTTCATCCACAACCTTACCATAAACCGAATCCTCACGCAGCCGTAACTCTAACCTGAACTCGAACACTGTCTCTAAACATGCCCACATGCCTGTACCTATGCCCGTTTAAAGTTAACCCTAAACCGAAATCTTCGGTCCCACTATTTTGCAGCATTTTAAAGAAGTACACTGGGAAAGCTTTTTCTGCAAGGAAGAAACTGCAGGCGGTGTGGCTGAAATGAGAATATCATGCTGCACGAGCTCTTTGCCCTCAGATGTAGAAGTGTCATCATTGGGCTTTATAGAGAAACGGGACTTTAATAAGTGATCATCAACCTCTGTGAATTCCCTTTGTTCTAGACGCCTGAAATAAAGAGTTGTCCTGAGTCACATAAACCTCCACCGAGTGGTCTTTTTTTTTTTTTTAACAATTTATTGGGGCTGATACAATTCTTTTCACAGTTCATACATATACATACATCAATTGTATAAAGCACATCTGTACAGTCTTTGCCCTAATCATTTTTCTCTCCTCTTTTCTTCTTTTACATTTTATTAGGGACTCCAACAACTCTTACCACAATCCATACATATACATACATCAATTGTATAAAGCACACCAATACATTCCCTGTCCCAATCATTCTCAAGGCATTTGCTCTTCACTTAAGCCCCTTGCATCAGGTCCTCTTTTTTTCCCCCCCTCCCTCCCTTTTCCCCCCTCCCTCATATGCCCTTGGTAATTTATACCTCGATATTTTGTCATATCTTGCCCTATTCGGGGTCTCCCTTCCCCCCTTCTCTGCTGTCCCTCTCCCAGGGAAGAGGTCACATGTGGCTCCTTGTAATCAGTTCCCCCTTTCCAACCCACTCACCCTCCACTCTCCCAGCATCGTCCCTCACGCCCTTGGTCCTGGAGGTATCATCCACCCTGTATTCCCTGTATCTCCAACCCTCATATGTACCAGTGTACAGCTTCTGTCCTATCCAGCCCTGCAAGGTAGAATTCGGATCATGGTAGTTGGGGGGAGGAAGCATCCAGGATCTGGGGGAAAGCTGTGTTCTTCATCGATACTACCTCACACCCTAATTAACCCATCTCCTCTCCTAAGCCCCTCTATGAGGGGATCTCCATTGGCCGACACTTGGGCCTTGGGTCTCCACTCTGCACTTCCCCCTTCATTTAATATAATATATATATACACATACATATATACATATACACAAAAATACACATACATACACACACTTATATCTTTTTTTTTTTTTTGCATGATGCCTTATATCTGGTCCCTTGGGCACCTCGTGATCGCCCTGGCCGGTGTGCTTCTTCCATGTGGGCTTATTTGTTTCTGAGCGAGATGGCCGCTTGTTCACCTTCAAGCCTTTAAGACCCCAGACACTATCTCTTTTGATAGCCGGGCACCATCAGCTTTCTTCACCACATTTGCTTGTGCACCCATTTGTCTTCAGCGATCCTATCATGGAGGTGTGCAGTCAATGATATGATTTTTTGTTCTTTGATGCCTGGTAACTGATCCCTTTGGGACCACTCGATCACACAGGCTGGTGTGTTCTTCCATGTGGACTTTGTTGCTTCTGAGCTAGATGGCCGCTTGTTTATCTTCAAGCCTTTAAGACCCCAGTCACTATCTCTTTTGATAGCCGGGCACCATCAGCTTTCTTCACCACATTTACTTGTTCACCCATTTTGGCTCCAGCTGTTGTGTCGGGAGAGTGAGCATCATAGAGTTCCAATTTAATAAAAGAAGGTATTCATGCATAGAGGGAGTGTTTGAGTAGAGGCCCAAGGTCCTTCCGCCACCTTAATACTTGACCTATAAATATAGACACAAAGATCTATTTCCCCAACCTCCTATATATATTTGCATGTACATGTCTTTGTCTAGACCTCCATGAATGCCCTTTGACTCCTAGCTCTTTCCTCCATCTCCCTTGACCTTCCTCCTGCCCTACTACCATGCTTCATTGCCACCTGGGCTAGAGTATACCTCTTCTCTAAGCAACCTTACCCTTGATCATTTCCCACCAGGCCTGCCACTCCCCCTTCTCTACCCTTTGGGGTCCCATGTTTTTCCCTTTTCCCTGGGTTTGTTAACACCACTTCCTTACCCCCCCCTACCCCCCACCCCAAGTCCCCCCGGAACTGGCGGTCCCGTTGTTTTTCATCCAGATAGTTCATCCAGCCTGTCCTATTCAGACAGACCTGTGGAGTCACTAACATGCACGAAAACTAGACAGAGGAACACAAAGCAACAGTATACAACCAGACAACAAAACAACCAAAACAAACCACTGAAAAAGAACAGAACAAAACAGTTCACAAGAGAAAAGCTTGTAGTTAGTTCAGGGATCTTTGCTGGCCCTTAGGAGCGTTTTCCAGTCCAGTCTGTTGGGGCACCACGCTCTGGCCCCAAAGTCCACTTTCAGCATTCCCTGGGGACCTTGCCACTCCATTCCCTTGCTGTTCCGCTGCACTCCCCCAGTGCATTGCCTCGGTGTGGTGGGATCAGGTCAGGTGCAATTCCCACACTGTGTCTCCGGTGCTGTCCCCTGTATCGCCCTTAGTCACTGAGGGGCATCATGTCTCATAGTAGGGCCAGCCATGTTGTTCTCTCTGTGGACTGGCTGCTCTACTCAGGAACATCATCATCACGGCCTGGTGGGTCAGGCTGTGCTCCACTCTCTCCTCCTGCCCCTTCATCTGCTCCCGTGTGCTCTGATCAAATATGTCCATCTCCCAGAGCTGCAGAGTCAATGTCGTCCTTTGGAACAAGTTCTTTTCGGGGGAGGGGCAGGAATCCACTTAATTTATGGTGCTGGGGCCTGCCTCCCAGACCTCTCCACCGGTTCCGTCCTCCACGCCGGGATATTGCATTCACACCTTGCGACACTGGGTTGAAGTCTGGTCCCACTTTCCCTGTGGAGATATAAACCATACCCTCCCCTTGGGTGGATTAATGCCTCATTTCTGTCATGCTGATTGTACTTACCTCAGAGGACTCATGTTGTACCTGTCCCTTTGGGACTGGCTTACCTCGCTTAGCATAATTCCTTCCAGCTCTTCCCATGAAATAACGTGTTTCATGTGCTCATCGGTGCTTTTTAGTGCTGTATAATACTCCATTGTGTGTATGTGCCAAAGTTTGCTAATCCACTCGTCTATCGATGGAAACTTAGGCTGTTTCCAAGTCTTTGCTATTGTGAATTGTGCCGCAATAAACATTGGAGCGCATATGACTGGTCGTTGTTTATTTGCTGCTTCAACCGGGTATATGCCCAGTAGAGGGATGGCTGGGTCGTAAGGTAGATCAATTTCCATTTTCTTTAGGTATCGCCAGATTGCTTTCCACAGTGTCTGTACAAATCTGCACGACCACCAGCAGTGGAGGAGGGTTCCTATTTCACCACAGCCCCTATAACACTTGTTCCTCTCTGATTTACTGATCTGAGCTAGCCTGAGGGGTGTTAGGTGGTATCTCATGGTTGTTTTGATTTGCATTTCTCTTATGGCAAGGGACTTCGAGCACTTTCTCATATATTTATTGGCCATATTGATCTCCTCTCTAGTGAAAGTTCTTCTCATTTCTTTTGCCCACTTCCTTAGGGGGTTAACTGTTTTCCTCTTTTTGCAGGTCATGATGGTGTTGTAGATTTTAGTAATGAGCCCTTTGTCTGACGTGTCATTACTAAAAATCTTCTCCCAGTCTGTGGGTTGCCTTGTCACCCTCTTGGCAAAGTCTTTCGAGGTGCACAGGTGTTTTATTCTTATTAGATCCCATTTGTCGATTTCCAGATCACCTGTGTGTGTCCCCTTCCCTGTTGCAGTGAGCCTATGTGCTCCCTGGGCCAGTGCTCTGAGATTAGTCCCGATTCCCTCCTTAATGGTCCTGATGGTTTGGGGTTTGACTTCTAGATCTGTGATCCACCTTGAGTGTATTCTTGTGCATGGGGTGAGGTAGGCGTCTTGTTTCAACTTTCTACATGTGGATATCCATTGTTTCCAGCACCACTTATTAAAGAGGGCATCTGCTTCCCACTTGACGTTTTTGGGACCCTTGTCGAAGATCAGTTGTCTATATGCTGATGATTTTACTCCTGGGCTTTCTATTCTTTTCCACTGGTCTGAGTGTCTATCATTGTGCCAGTACCATGCTGTTTTGACCACTGTAGCTGTGTAGTAGGCATTAAAATCAGGCAGGGCGAGTACTCCAATTGTGTCCTTCTTCTTGAGGAGTTCTCTGCTAATTCTGCGTTTCTTCCCTCTCCATATGAAGTTGGTGGTCAGTTTTTCCAATTCTTTGAAGAAGGTTGATGGTAATTGGATTGGTATAGCATTGAACTTGTAGAGTGCTTTAGGAAGAACTGTCATCTTTACTATGTTCAGCCTACCTAACCATGAGCAGGGGAGCTTCATCCATTTGTGAAGGTCACTTTTGGTTTCCTGTAATAGGGTTTTATAATTATGCTTATATAGGTCTTTAGTATTTTTTGTTAAGTATATTCCTAGGTATTTCAGTTTGTTCTTGGCTACTGTTAAGGGTACTTCCCTCTTAATCGCCTCTTCCATGGCCCTGTCCGATGTGTATAGAAACCCTACCGACTTCTGTTTATTGATCTTGTATCCTGCTACCCTTCCGTATTCCTCTATTGCTGTAAGTATTCCAACTGTGGAGTTTTGGGGGTCTTCAATGTATAGGATCATGTCATCTGCAAATAACGATAGTTTCACCTCCTCCTCTCCCAACTGGATCCCTTTGATGTCCTTCCGCTGTCTTATGTTGTTAGCCAGAACCTCCAAAACGATATTGAATAGAAGAGGGGACAGGGGGCATCCTTGTCTTGTACCCTTTTTCAGTGGTATTGTTCTTGTCTTTTCTCCATTGACTATGATGTTGGCTGTTGGTCTTTCATAGATAGCTTGTATGAGCTTGAGGAACTTACCTTCCAATCCTATCTTCATGAGTGTTTTGATTAGGAATGGATGCTGGATGTTGTCAAATGCTTTTTCTGCATCTATGGATATTATCATATGGTTTTTATCCTTTTTCTTCTCGATGTGGTGTATGATATTGATGGATTTTCGGATGTTAAACCATCCCTGCATCGCTGGGATGAATCCTACTTGGTCGTGGTGAATGATATGTTTGATGTTCCTTTGTATTCTATTGGCCAATATTTTGTTAAGGATTTTTGCATCTATGTTCATTAGAGATATTGGTCTATAATTCTCTACACTTGTGGGGTCTTTTCCCTGTTTGGGTATCAAAGTAATGCTGGCTTCGTAAAATGAGTTTGGGAGCTTGCCGTTCTTTTCTATGTTCTGGAATACTTTGTGGAGGATCGGTGTCAGCTCTTCCCTGAATGTTTGGTAAAATTCTGCTGTGTAGCCATTTGGCCCTGGGGCCTTTTTCCTTGGTAGGTTTTTGATGACACTCTCTATTTCTTCCTTCGCTATGGGTTTGTTGAGGTTCTTGATCTCTGTCTCAGATAATCTAGGGATAGATTGTTTTTCTAAATATTTATCCATGTCTTCCAGGTTTCTGAATTCATTAGAATACAAACCTTCATAGTACTTTGTGATTATCCTTTTTATCTCATTGGGGTCTGTTGTTATTGCCCCCGATTCATCCCTCATCCTGGCTATTGATGATTGTTCCTTTCTATCTTTGGTAAGCTTTGCCAGGGGAGTGTCAATTTTATTAATTCGTTCATAAAACCAGCTTCTAGTTGCGTTAATCCTTTGCATTGTTCTTTTGTCTTCCCACTGGTTTAACTCCGCCCTGATTTTTATTATTTCTTTTCTCTTGCTATTGGAGGGGTAGTTCTGTTGACTCTGTTCTAGTTGTTGGAGGTTTTGTGTTAACATATCTGTCATACGCCTTTCTTCTTTTTTCATGTATGCATTCAGTGATATCAAGCTACCTCTGATAACTGCCTTTGCAGTGTCCCATAAGTTTTGATATGTTGTATGCTCATTCTCATTAGTTTCTAGAAATTTCCTGATATCCTCTCTGATCTGGACCTTAACCCACTCATGTCGCAGGAGATCGTTGTTTATTCTCCAATTTGTGGCCGTTGCTTTTCTGGGTGCCCTCCTATTAATCTCCAGCTTTATGGCATGGTGGTCTGAGAAAGACGTCTGGATAATATCTATGTGTTTGAATTTACTCAGGCTGGCCTTGTGCCCCAGCATGTGATCTATTCTTGAGAAAGATCCGTGTGGATTGGAGAAGAATGTGAAACCTTTTGCTTTTGGATGAAAGGCTCTATAGATGTCTATCAGGCCCTGTTGCCTAATTACATTGTTTAGCTCTCTGGCCTCTTTGCTGAGCTTCTTTCCCTGTGACCTGTCTTTCTCTGATAGTGGAGTGTTGAAGTCCCCCACTATTATTGTTGTTTCCGTGATTTCTTCTGTCATTTTTTTAATAGTTTGTTTGACGAAATTTGCCGCACCATTATTAGGTGCGTAAATATTCAGTATGCTTATTGCTTCCTGGTTTACTGAGCCTTTGAGCATTATGTAATGTCCCTCTTTGTCTCTTTTTATGTTTTGGATCTTGAGATCCATTTTGTCGGAGATTAAGATAGCCCCTCCTGCCTTCTTGGAGTTACCATTTGCTTGGTAAACTTTCTGCCAGCCCTTTATTCTCAGCATATGCTTGTCTGCTTGCTTAAGGTGTGTCTCTTGCAGGCAGCAGATTGATGGGTTATGTTTTCTAATCCAATCCTCCAGCCTCTTTCTTTTAACATATGAATTGAGCCCATTTGTATTCAAAGTGATTATTACAATCTCTGGCTTCATGGTTGCCATATTCTGTTTTGTGTTTTGGGTCTTTGCCTATCTTCCTTCATATCAGTGTACTGCGTTTGAGTGGAGGGTTTCTATCCTGTCCTCTTTTCCATCTGAGACCGTGTTGTCCTGGTACGTGTTGCTGGCATGTTGGCTTCTAGATGGAGATGGGCTATATGGTGGTCTCCTGGAGGTTCTAGTTGGAGCTTGATCTTCTGGCCATAGTGAGTCAGCCAGTATGTTCTGCAGGGTCGGGTGACTTGCAGTATATTTTTTGAGTTCTTCCTTGTCCTGGAAGACCCTTATCTTAGCCTCTATCTTAATGGATAACTTGGCAGGGTATAGGATTCTGGGGGAGGCATTTTTATCTTTCAGTTTTTGGAAGATGCTGCTCCATTCTCTCCTCCTCTTCATGGTTTCAGCTGATAAGTCTGAGCATAACCTTACCTGCGCTCCTTTGTATGTGACTGTCTTCCTTTCTCTTGATGCTCGTAGAATTTTCTCTTTTTCCTCTAAGTTGGATAATTTTACAATTATATGCCTTGGCGTGTTCTTCTTGGTGTTTAGCTTAGCCGGCGTCCTCTCTGCTTCCTGTATGAGAGTCGGATTCTCCTTTGTTAGGTTGGGGAAATTTTCTTCCAGGAATTCCTTTGCTATCTTGGCGGTCGATTTGTGTGTTATGTTGTGTTCCGGTAGACCGATTATTCGAACATTATTCCTCTTCATAGCATCTGTCATTGATCTCAGGCTGTCTTCTGTTTCTTTAATTTTCCTATCTGATTGTTTTTCTCGCTTGCTTCGTTTGGTTTGAGCGTCCTCGAGTTCACTGATACGGTTCTCAGCCTCCTCAAGCCTAGATATAGCTTCTGTGACCTTTTGTGTGGCCTCTGCTACCTCCTCTGTTAGTTTCTGTAGTTCCTTTTGGTGGATAGTATTCATCCCCTCTATTGTGGACTTCATCCCCTCTATTGTGGACTTCATCCCTTCTATCGTTGCATCCTTATTTTGGTTTGCTTCTCTTAGCTCCTGTATTACTGCAAGCAGAGTTCTGAAGATTTCCTTTTGTGGCTGATCTATATCTGTTTCTTCTATGAGTGACGTTAGGTCTGTTAAAGTGCATCGTTTTTCTGATTTTTTTGTTGGGAGTGATGTGGTCTGTTGATTTTTCCTTGATCCTTTAATAGGCCCCATGCTTCTGGGAGACAGGAGTAACCTTATTGTGTGGAGGCTCAGGCCACTGTGCCGTCTCCTGGCGTGGCTGGGGCGGGCTGCGGCAGGCTTAGGGCTGGCACTGGGGACCCAACAGGGCCCCAGGTGGTGAGAGCTGGCTGGAGCTCACTGACGGCTCCTCAGGGACTGCAAAGCCGAGACCCAGGCTCCACTGCAGGTGGAGTGTTTGATCTGCCCAGACTGTGAGCGGGCGCGGGGAGGCCCCTTGGATAGCTGCGCAGGCAGCTGCGGGACACTGCAGGGAACAATGGTGTTCGCTCTCCGCCCTTTTGGCGCGAAACCGCAGGGGGTAATGGCACCGGCAAAGGAGGCTTGGCGCGAAACCGCAGGGGGCAATGGCGCCCTTCCTCTGCTCAGGCTCAGAGTCGCGGCCACCGGGGTCCCCGCAGCACCCTGGGGAGGGCACCTACTCTTGTGCCTTGCGCAGGGGGGGGCCCTTGGTGGGCAGACTCAGCAGCGCGGGGCGCGGCGCTCCGCGGAAGCTCAGGGTCCGGGACAGGCGCGGGTTGGGCTATGGCTCCTGTTGGCGGGAAGTGCTCAGCGCAGGGTCCCCGCCAGGAGTGGAGCTGGCGCTAGGCTGCCAGGGGCTGGCGGGGGCGGGCGGGGGTGGGAGGCCAGCGCACGGAGGGCAGGTGGAGAGGTCCGCGGCAGCAGTGCGGGTGGATGGTCCCCCGTGGGGGTCGCCAGACAATCCGCGGGTCCGCTCCCCTGAGCTTGGATGAATGGAGGGAGGGACGTGGGCCCGAGGGCAGATCGCTGCCCTGCGGGGAGAGGGGAACTGCAGGAGAGGAAAGCTTCTCTCCCAGTGGAGATCCGCGAGTGGGGAGTGGGGAGTGGGCCGCTGGAGTAGGCAGGGCAGGCAAACAGCTCTGGGCTGGCGTCCGGTTTGGGGATGGAGCCTAAGCCAGTCGCCAGTGAGCTCACGGCAGCTTAATGGCCAGAGACGTCCCACGAGTCCGGTCCTCTTTCACCTAGACCCCTGCTCCGGACAAATACGTGGGGTAGGACTGGGGTGCTGTCCCAGGGGGATATTTCACTCACCAGACTCTTACTATTCAGCTACCTGGTCGCCAATCCCGCTTTGTTTGGAGGAGCTCTCAGAGTATGCGGGTGTCCCTGTCGGCCATCTTCCCCCTCTCTCCCGAGTGGTCTTAATGTGGCGCGGGAACATGACGATATAAGAGAATTCCGAAGAAGGCTGAACGTCCACAATTGAATGGTCATTGCCAGAAATGAAGTGGCAGCCGGATCAGACTGGGAAACTTAAGCTTGCATTAGACAATGAAGATGTGAGAATCTGGTACGTCCACAATTCACGGTTTCCTTAGATCCATGAAATTCCGTGTTGAATTTTAGTCAGAAAATGAAAACTCCGGAGCCTCTGTTCAGCAGGCCCAGGTGTAGCTCCCAGAGGCACACTGGTGCTCCTCTAGAATTTGGATAAAAATCGTTTTCACGGGAATAAGGAATCTTGATCCAGCCAGGTGGGTCTTGACAAACGAAATTGCTGCGTGTGCTGGCTATACTGACAAGCACCCAGCTGTGCTAGTCCATCACTTATTCAGCACAGGAATCTGCATCAATTGAGCCAAGACAAAGGAAAGCTCAGGGAGGCAGCACCCGTTTAGAAAAGCATTTGTACTTCGAAGAGGAGGCCAATGATGTGAAAAGACATACCCATGGCAAATAGTTTTCATCATGGGCAGAATTTCACAGAGCAATATTGCTGGGAGAGAAAAGGCATCACCTGAGGGAGGCACGCTCAACAAAACTACCTAGGGCAGGAGCCCGGTTGCCCCCAGGCACTAGGCTTGTCAGGCCTCAGCATTGTAAGGAGAGTTCACTGAAGTCCCTGAGTGAAGTTTTCTCCGCTGTCCTACGTCTACGTTCCTAAAATTTACTCTGTGGTTTCTGATGATCCTGGGTTATGAACGGCCACCATTCACCGTTCTCCTTACACTCGTGCGTTTCCATCGACCTTAAAAGAAAGGGAGGACTCGCAACTGCTGGCAGGTAAATTCAGCAAAGTTTGTCTCAACACAAAAGAGACAGCTCTGTGGTGACCCGTCTTCCACGGTAAAACATTTAATTACAACTCTCAAATAAAATAAAAAAATAAAATAAAACAAAAAAAAATTACAACTCTCTTTTATACACGTGTGTCTGTGGATTTCAACATTTCAGTGCACAGATTAGCACATTCCCATAGCGGAGTGAACCTCCCTTCCGTCATGTCTATAGGTATTTCTCCTTCCTATGGGCAGCTGGACAGTAATTTATCTGGGGAACGTCTGGTAAACCAGGACAATGGTGCTTCCCCAGCTTTCTGTGATGAAGGGGCAGGCCATTGGTTACCTTTATAAAAGTCTCCTGACACGTCCTAGTGATGTCTGTTTCTGGGACCATAGTGGCTTCCTCTTCCTCGGTTGGTCTTGTTGGTAGGTGCTGTCCAGTTGGTCTGCTTCAAAGCAACCCCAATGTACAGGACAAGGAAAGGCTTGCCAGTCCTGGGCCACCCTCATTTCTTTCTGATGTTTGAACCCATCGTTGCAGCTCCCGTGGCCATGCATCCTGCAAACGGCCTGGCTCTTTGTCACTGATCCTCCCCTTTAATCTGACCAAAAGTGTTCGTCATCTGGTCCTCTCTCTGACAAGGTTCTGCCTAGTTTTACTAGTCCTCCACTACCTGACAGTGTATCAATGATTAGCATAAGGTTTTCAGTGGTGTATTTTGTCATCCTCAGTGTGTCCTTATTGGGGGCTCTTACAACTCTTGTTCCAATCCATACACCAATTGTATCTGACATAGTCATACGTATATTGCCATCATTCTTTTCTAGACATTTACTTTCTATTGAGCCCTTGGGATCAGCTCCCCTCGTTTTCCTCCTCCCCCACTCGTGGTTCCTTGATAGATTATAGATTGTTATTATTTTCATATCTCACATCGACCATTGTCTCTTTTATCCTCAGCTTTCTGTTGCTCCTCTCCCTGCGAGGGGTGTGCGGTTATATGTCATTTGGTATCTCTATTCCCATTCCTGTTCCTGGGTTCCATGTGTTGTGAGTTTTATCTCTTGCTAATACCTATGCACTCTAGTCCAGAGTGGGAAGCGGCACTGGGGTGATGATAGTGGGCGGTGATGAGACCTCAAGGGGTCAGAGGCACATTGTGTGATTCATTGGTGCGATCCATATCTCCTCAGGGGGGCCTCCACCCAGTGGGACACAGCATCTGGGAGGCTTGTGGCTTTCTCCTGAGACAGCATGGTGGCCAAGGGCCCAGGCATTGAGGGTGGGACTCTGGGCCTGGGGTGGCAGCACTTGCAGAAGCCACCCCCTCCCCCAGGCACCCACCTGGATATGGATGAGCACGTGAGACAGTTGGCTGTGAACTTTGAGGGTGGCCTCAGTGTCTCAGAGCAGGTGGTGTCTGGCCTGAGTCAGCTCCCACAGCTCCAACCAGGAAGCCCTGCCCCCAGGCGGGGGTCAGCAGTTATCCCAGCATGCTCATTCCTCCCCCTCAGCTTCTGTCTGGTCAGCCCTTCAGCTTCCTGGCTGGGTTTAGAACTTGTCCTAAGCTCCCAGAGGGCCACCGTCCTGAGATCTTGCTCAGCGCTTCAGGCCTTTCTGCAAACTCTCCTCCCAGGAGCCCATTATCACTAGCAGTTTACCCCTTGCTCTAACGATGCTCCAGGAGGCCTGCTTGGGAAGTGTTGGGCTGTTGCCTGGTTCAGTCCCACTAACTGCTCCTCGGGAGAAAGAAGAGGTTCCCTGCTCTTGGAAAGATTTACTGGCTTGCAAACCCTCTGGAGGATCCCCATGAGTCAGTAGGTGGGGACATTCTAAAGCCCGGCACTCCGTAGGTAGCCACGTTGTGTGCCACCCAGGCATGCTGTGTGTTTGGAGGAGACTGCACACCCTTCAAAGGTAGAAGCTGCACCCCTCCATGGTTCTTGCATGCAGCAAATGCAGGGCCCCTGAGACTCCGGGCCAGCCTCTGGGCTAGGATCATGGGCAAATCGTTATCTCGCCTAAGCTCCATCTGGGCTGGAAACGCAGTAGCTTGTACTGTGACCTGGGTCAGCCTGGGGCTGTGCAGGGCATCCTCAGCCCAGCTCAACTCTTCCCAGAACACCCCTGCAGGTGCAGGGAGCCCTTGGCTTGGGAAAGTGACCCTGCTAAGTGGGCTTTGTGACCAGGCTCCCTGATCCACCGACCCAGCTTTGCCTCCTCCACAGGCTGCAGACAGCAGGGGCTGCCCTGGGTTCCCTGAACTCGGGCTATCTCCAGAGACAGTGTGGGCAGGACCTGGAGGGTGTGGAAGTGAGTCGTGCTGGGAGAGTGGATGGAGGAACGGAGGGTAGGGTAGATGCTGGGTGGGCTGAGGGGGCAGGAGATGCCCTGCAGAGTTCTAGAACCAGGGCTGAGGGATGTGGGAGCTGTTGGGGCCAGCTGGCCCTTTCGTGAGTTTTAGGAGCTGCCTGAATTCCATCCACATTGACCCTCTCCAGCCCCACCTTTGGCTGATGCTGGAAGAGAAGTTCAAGGTCTTCCGGGAGAAAGGGCAGAGTGTGGGGCTGCCAGGGTGCAGGCCCTGAGGGAGCTGGCAGGGGCCCTGGAACTCGCCTCCCCCAGCTCCATGGCCCAGAGTCAAGTCCACAGGAGCGGCGTTGAGGCCACATGGGTGAGGCTGGACAAGGCAATGAAAGCCCGCACAGAGGTGGGTGCTCAGAGGGACAGGCCAGTGACAGCCAAGGGGCTCGGGACAAAGGGGCCTACCCCAGATGTGTGTGCATGTGTGTGCGTGTGTGTGTGTGCTCATGTGTAGGGGTGGGCATGTGGGTGTGTGCATGCATACTTCTGTGTGTATTCTCGTGTGCACATGTTTGTATGAAGGGGCATGGCTGACTCCAGCTCCCAGCATCAATCATCCTTCCCCGTCCAACCACGCTCCTTCCTGCCCCCAGTTTGGTGTCGTTCAGCGCAGGTCACTCCTTGTGGCAGGACCACGAAGTGGGCTCTCCCAATGCTCCCTGAGCACGGGCCGCAGTTTCGTTGGGGGCACAGGCCCTGCTGGTCTTCTTGCTGACCGTCACTCTTAGAGCTCCCTGCCGCCCCTCCCCACACCCTCCTTTCTCGGGATCTGGTGTCTCAGTGCACTGAGCACCTGACAGGTCCTGCAACTGAAATCCTGGGGCTGGGTGGCCCCGGGGCCAGCCCTCTCCTCACTGACTGTTGGAGGTGCTACAGGCAGACCCCCTGACAGGCAGCCCACTCGCTCCCTGAGCCGCCGTCTCATGTGCTCAGGGCTCCCCATCTTTTTGCCTTCCTCCCAACATGCGTGTCAAGACCCTTTCCTCCCTCGGGCCCTGCCTGTGGCCCCCGGGCCTCATCAGGAACCTGCTGTGATCAGAGGAAACCATCCATCTTCTAACCACCGAAGGGCCAGGAGGCGCGAATGTACAGCGATGATAATAGGTAAAGGTCACGGTAAAGGCACAGAGGACAGGAAAGACAGGGGCGAGAGAATACAATACGAGTCAGACATGTTTTATTAGGCATGCTCACGTCAGCTCCTCTTGATGGACCACGTGGAACTGGGAGAAGTGGAACCTTTGCTATCTTGGGACGTGTATAGGGAGCCTGGAGACACACCTCTTCAGTAGTGACATGGGTCACAAGGTGGGCGGTATCTATCGTAAGGCCCCTGTACTTGAGCTCACCAAGGTGAGGAAAGCTAATACCTGCATTGGGGGAAGCTACAAGGGGGGCTGGGTGTCACGGTGGGAAGAGAGGGCAAAAGGATCATATCTGCTTCTACACAGAGATACAATCAGCCATGTGCTCACATTAAGGCAGCCTAGCTGTTAACGGAGAATCAGTGGGAATGATTTTTAAAGCAGGATAATGTACTTGGACTTTACCTCTAACTTACCAAAGTAGAGGCTTTCCTACCGTGGAATACCAGCTTTCCAGATTCTCCCTGTTATAAGTTAGGGAATAGAGTCTTCGTCCTATTTCCCTCCGTGTTAAAGCCCCACAAATCCCCAAGCCACAGTCTTTGCTCAAAAGGAGGTGGCCCTGTTCTAAGGAAGAAAGTTGCTGGCCCTCCTTCCCGCTGTGCCCTCGACTTCCACAAGGCGGCGCTCGAGCTGTGGGGCCACATGCAGAAGGTGGTCCTGGTGGAGGGTGCTGTCCTTGGCCACGACCTGGTGTCTGTGGAGGTCCTGCAGCGCCAGCACCGCCTCCTGCAGGGGAGGGCCCCAGTCGCTCCCCCCCGCAAGAACCCCTCTTCTGTAGGCAATGGATGGATGAGGAACCCTCACCCCCAGCTGACCCCAGGCAGGACTGCAGCCCGCCCCTTCCCCCTCTGGGATTGGGGGTGACGGGCCTGGGCTTGACCTAGGCTGGGGTACAGCCAGGATGGCCTGCAGAGTCCTGGGTGGAGGAGCATTCAGCCTGCTCTCTGCCAGCTGCAGAGGGAGCTGGTGGCTGTGGACGAGGTGGTGGTTCAGATGGGGATGGAGGCCATCCAGGTACACCCTGCGGTCCAGGAGGGCCTGGCCGAGCAGCTGGCTGAGGTGCTGGAGGCCTGGGCCACCTGAACATGAAGGCCTGGGAGAAGGGCCAGCAGCTGGAGTGGGTAGCCCATGGCCACGCCTTCCTCAGGCACTGCCAGGAACTGCTGTATGTGCCACCCCACCTGGATGGGGGCTCGCTCTGTCCCATGCGGGTGGGGGCACCCAGCTCTTCCCTGCCTCCTCCCTGTTCTACCCTCTGGCCCTGAGACCTGTTCCCATGCCCTGTCCCCCACCCAGCACTCAGGCTCAAGAGAAGCAGGCGCTAGTCTATATCCTCAGAAGGGCCAGCTGGGGCCAAGGAGACACTGGGGCAGGAGCTCTGCCTGAGAGCCCAGGCAGTGCGGCCGGCGGGGTAGCAGCTGCTGGACACCAGCTTCGTCATGGCCCCAGAGATGTGCGCGCTGAGGTCTAGGGCCAGGGTGGTGCGTGGCCAGAGCTCCCTTTCCTGCTGCTCCCTGCTCCACGGTAACCCAGCCCTATCCCACGCAGGCGACACCCTGCGCCCCTCCCAACAGCCCTCTGCCCAGCAGGTCACAGTGTCTCCGGGAACTGGACAGGCAGCTGCAGGAGCTCCGGATGGTCTGGGCCCTTCACCAGGACCACTGCCAGGTGAGCCAGGACTAGGAGGAGCTACGGGGAATGCTGGGTCAGGCCGAGGTCTGGATGGCCTCCTGAGAGGAACTCCAGCTAGACCCTGACTGTGGGGTGAGCAGGGATCCGCCACTTAGAGGGCCACATGCCTGGCACCAGGACTTGGAAAGGCAGCTGGTGGCCCAGGAGGAGAAGCTCACCCAGCTCCAAATGTAGGTGAGGGTGTGGAGTGCGGGACTGAGGAGGGGTCGAGGGGCCTCCACCTGCGGTGGGGTCTCCAGAGCATTGATCTGCCCTGAGGGGCACACCTTCGGGGAAACAGCCACAGGGTCCTGTCCTCCATCGGCAGTCTGGCTCTGTGGGGTCCATCACAGCTTCTTCTGCCCAACTGCTCCCTCCCCTCCTCTTCCTGGTTTCGCCCTGTGAGAGCTGCCCCCAGAGCAAGCCCTGTGGGACACACAGGGTCACTATGGGTGGAAACCAATCAATAATCTCATGGGTGCAGAGCACACTCTGAGGAACACAGGGTGGTGACACTAGCTACAGAGAATCTGAGTGGAGCAAGGGTTTGTAATCCTTGTGTAGGCTGGGGGTGGGGCTGATAGGGGGGGGATTGATACCACAGGATCCTGTGGGACTGAAAGTGAGGACCTGAGGGTGGACGGGCAGAGGGAGTGCCCCATCCTCTGAGGCAGGAAGGTGGTCAGCTAGGGTGAGTACGGAGGAAGATGAGCAGGGGCTGCTGCAGTCACGCAAATGTCACGTAAGAATCTCACTTTAGTATAAAATGTTTGTCTCCATTGCAAAGCCACCTCTAGCAACTAGATCCCCTCTCTCCCCATCTGGAGTTGACGAGTGAAGAAAATCAAAAACTGAAGCAAAGCAGTCCACAGGACTAACGGACCACCAACACCACAGCCCTCCATCCTTGTCCTGGAGGCCAGGAGAGTTAGATTGTGCCCAGCCACCGCCTCAAACTCTTTCTGTGCTGTATTCTCTCTCTCCTTCCTTCCTACTTTTTCATTAAAGCTTTTATTTCTCTTCTGCCCCTTTTCTATAGATTCTCCTTCTCTCTCTTTTTTCTTCTCCTTCCACCTCTACTAGTATCACAGCTTGTCCCTCTTCTATTACAGATTCTCCTCCCTCTCTCTCCAATTTTTTTCTTCCTCCTTCCCAATATTTTGTTAAAAACTATTTTTAAATCGTTAACCTTTTAAATCCTTTTTATTACTAACCTCCACTCCCCATAAAGGGGGTTGCTAAGGGTCCCCTGTCACACCTGGTCAAAGCAGCCTGAGGACACTCACTGAGGCTCCAGCCCCCATTCCAGCTGCTGATACATCTCTGCACTGCGGGTTACTAACCCGACAGGGAACTCGGTCTACACAGCAGTCTGACCCACCCTTACAGTAGGTCATAGGCAATTGCCTGAAAGAATCCTTAACAATAACATAGATAAGGTTACCCCGGTCTCCCAGAAGCATGGGGCCTATGAAAGAATCAAGAAAAAATCAACAGACCACATCACTCCCAACAAAGAAATAAGAGAAACGAGGCACTTAAACAGACCTAATGTCACTCATAGAAGAAACAGATATGGATCAGCCACAAAAGGAAATCTTCAGAACTCTGCTTGCAGTAATACAGGAGCTAAGAGAAGCAACCCAGAATAAGGATGCAACAATAGAAGGGATGAAGTCCACAATAGAGGGGATGAATTCTACCCACCAAAGGGAACTGCAGAAACTAACAGAGGAGGTAGCAGAGGCCACACAAAAGGTCACAGAAGCTACATCTAGGCTTGAGGAGGCTGAGAACCGTATCAGTGAACTGAGGACACTCAAACCGAACGAAGCAAGCAAGAAAAACAATCAGATGGGAAAATTAAAGAAACAGAAGACAGCCTGAGATCAATGACAGATGCTATGAAGAGGAATAATGTTCGAATAATCGGTCTACCGGAACACAACATAACACAAAAATGGACAGCAAAGATAGCAAAGGAATTTCTGGAAGAAGATTTTCCCAACCTAGCAAAGGAGAATCAGACTTTCATACAGGAAGCAGAGAGGACGCCGGCTAAGGTAAACACCAAGAGCAACACGCCAAGACATATAATAGTAAAAATATCCAACTTAGAGGAAAAAGAGAAAATTTATGAGCAGCAAGAGAAAGGAAGACAGTCACATACAAAGGAGCGCAGGTAAGAATATGCTCAGACTTATCAGCAGAAACCATTTAGGAGGAGAGAATGGAGCAACATCTTCCAAAAACTGAAAGATAAAAATGCCTCACCCAGAATCCTATACCCTGCCAAGTTATCCATTAAGATAGAGGGTAAGGGTCTTCCAGGACAAGGAAGAACTCAAAAATATGCTTCAAGTCACCCGACCCTGCAGAAGATACTGGCGGACTCACTATGGCCAGAAGATCAAGCTCCAACTAGAACCATCGGGAGGCCACCATATATCCCATCTCCATCTAGAAGTTAACATGCCAGCAACAAGTACCAGGACAACAGGGTCTCAGATGGAAAAGAGGACATGATAGAAACCCTCACTCAAACGCAGCACACTGATATGAAGGGAGATAGGTAAAGACCCAAAACACAAAACAGAGTATGGAAACTATGAAGCCAGAGATAGTAATAATCACTCTGAATACCAATGGGCTCAATTCGTACATTAAAAGTAAGAGGCTGGAGGACTGGATTAGAAAACATAACCCATCAATCTGCTTCCTGCAAGAGACCCACCTTAAGCTAGCAGACAAGCTGATGGTTCCTGGCTATCAAAAATATATAGCGTCTGGGGTCTTAAAGGCTTGAAGGCAAATAAGCGGCCATCTAGCTCAGAAGCAACAAAGCCCAAAGAGAAGAAGCACACGGCCTAAGCGAATACAAGGTGTTGAATGGACCATGTAGCAGACACCAAGGAACAAAAACAATCATTGTGTGATCACCTTCCTCACATAATCACTGAAGACGAAAGTGTGCATAAGCAAGTGTGGTGAAGAAGGCTGATGGTGCCCGGCTACTGAGAGACATAGCGTCTGGGGACTTAAAGGCTTGAAAGCAAACAAGCGGCCATCTAGCCCAGAAGCAACCAAGCTCACACGGAAGCAGCACACCAACATATAGGTGATCATGAAGGGCAGAGGAGACCAGGTCTCCAACAACAAAGGTGGGGTGGTGGTGAGAATCATATCACCGTGAAAGAGGGGGAGTAAATGATGGGGACCCAATGCTCAACTGTAGACAGCTGGAGATCCCATCCCTTCCAGAGGGGTAGTGGGGAGGAGATGAGTCACTCAGGGTTCAGTGTAGCAACAATGAAACTAAAAACCTTCCTCTAGTTCCTGAACGCTTCCTCCCCTCCCAATTATCATGACCCCAATTTTACCTAGCGGACCTGGTTATACCAGAGGATGTACAGCAGTGCAGTAGGGATCTGGAAACACAGGGAATCTAGGACAGACGAACCCCTCAACACCAGCGGTGGGAGTGGCGACACCAGGAGTGAAGGGGGTGTAGAAAGGGAGAACCGATCTCGGAGACCTATGTGTAACCTCCTCTCTTGGAGATGGGCAATGGGGAGGTGGGTAAGGGGAAGACGCCGGGGAGTGTAAGATAAGATATAATAATTATTTAAAAACTATCAAGGGACCAGGGGTGGCATCGGGGAGGGAGGGGGACAGGGGCAAAAAAGGAAAACCGAGCTGATTCCAGAAACCCAAGTGGAAGGTGAATTATGAGAATGACGAGTGCAACGAATGTATAAGGGTGCTTTGCTCAATTGATGTATGTACAGGTTGTGATAAGAGCCTTATGAGCCCCAATAAAAAGATTGAAAAAATAAAATAAAATGTTAAAAAAATATTCACTGACTTAATGTTTAAAGTGTTGTAAAATATATATGTATATATGCATATATATCATAATGAATTCTTATGTTCTTTCCCCCTCCTACATTCATTGTTTGCTCCCAAAATTTCCTCACCCTTGCTACTCCTCTACTCCCCTAGGGCCCTATAGACCATTGCATCAGTTATTGTCTCTAGGGATCCGTGTCTGTGCGTTACAACTTTGGAAACCCAATAGAAACAACCAAAACCAAAACTAAAATAAAGCTGCAAGAAGAAAATAATAATAATATAAAGATAAAAATGAAAATAAAGAATGAGAAAGGAAAGACTACCATCAATATTTTAAAGTTCAGCAAAAAAAATACTGTTATGGAACAAGTGGGAAATACTTTACCTTAGAGCAAGTACAGGTTGGATCGAGAGGTAGGTCAACTGACCAATTGTCATATTATGCCATGGTCTGATCCACTGTGATCAAGTTCACAATCATCTCTGTCTGATGGTAAACCTTTTCAAGGGGACGTACCAGAGGTTTAATATGACTAGATATTCTTCAGATGGATTTTGAGTTCTCACGGTTCACCTACCCTTCGACAAGATGGATGTTCATCATTTGAGCTCTGGGACTTTTTCCTTCATTACATTTGAATTTAATTGTCACTATCTTTGGATCCCACATGCTGGTGTGCTTCTTCATTGTGGACTTCCTTGACACCTGACTTAGATGGCTGCTTCTTTGAAGACAAGCCTTTTAGACCCCAGATAATTGATAGCCTGGCACCATCTGCTTTTTTTCACCCCACTTTGCTGTAATGCCCTTATCTTCATTCATTTTTCAATGAAGGTAAGTATTGAACAGAGCCATGTTAAGATCTTGTACCCAGAATATGATCACCTAGAGGATGGATCTAGCTAAATCTTGTCATAAACCATGGGCACCTCTACCTAGTGCCTGGAAAGTGAACATGTGAAACTCCACAACTGTGTTACTCTGGGTTGACTAGGGAAAAAATTCATAGACATTCATATGTGTACAAGAGAGAACTTTATATCAAAGAGCAATTGTACATTAAGAAAGCATACCTGCCCAGTCCAGTTGAAGTCACTAAGTCTGAAATTAGCCCATATATCCAATACCAGACTATAAATTCTTTTCAGACTCACACAACATATACAATGATGTCGAATGCAGGAAGACCACATGCCAGTGAGTGGAAATTCTTTTGGATCCAGTGGAGGCGGAAACATCTCAATGCTGTCAAGGGTCTCCACGTGGCTCCTTCAGCTCCAGGGCTCTAGTGTCGCTTCATGTGTCTTGTTCACAGGAATGTCTCACAGGGCATGAGCTTGTGTCCCACCTCCAGGGAACTATTTATCTCCTCAATGCCTCCAAATGAGGTCATCAAACTGCACCCGCACTGACAGACTAAACTCCACCCCTTCATTCTTAAGTCTCAAATTGACAACAGATTATGCAACTACCACAGCAACCAAGGAGGCAGATGAAGAGGAGGACAGGAAAAGAGAAGTAGGTGCCTTCTCTGTTTTATACTCTACTTAAATTTGTATCTTTATGTTATTATTATTTTTCTTTATGTTTCTTTTTTGGGTTTTTAATTGTTTTTGTTATTGTCTCCCTGTTTGGAAGCAAAAAAGAAGTGGATGCATGGAGACAATAACTGAGGCAATGGTTTATATGGAAGGGGGAGGGGAATTAGGGAGTAATTAGTGGATCTGTGAGGCACGAGTGAGCATTAAGCTTATTTGACAATGGATATACAACTCTTTTCTAGAAGTGTTTTAAGTATGGAAATCTGAATGTTATATCAGGAACATTACAAAAGAAAGGGGGGGGGACTTGATCTATGGTTACCATGTGTGAAGGAGGAAGAGTTTTTGTTTAGGGGATAGTGAATTAATTTTAATGGTGGTGGAAAAATATGCAGGGTGATTAAAATAATGGTTGTACAACATGAAAAGAATACTCAGTGGCACTGAATTACACATGCAGAAGTTGTTGAACTGGTGAAAGTTTTGCTACATACATTTTTGCAAGTATGTGAAATATATTACATGAATAATGATTATGGAGGGGAAAATTGTTCCATAATTGACTGTGGTAGAGATTATACAACTCTTCTTGATATGATTGAGGTATTGAATTATAGGATAACTTGAAAAGTGCCAATAAAAATGATTTGTTTTGTTTTGAAGAGAAGCGGATTCTCAGAAATGTTCATCATTTTACCTCCCACTTTAACCCTACAGCCTGCACATCTCATGGGGTACCCTCGTACTAAGGGTAGAACTGGGCTGCCCAGAGAGAAAGTGGAACATTCCAAGAAAAATAGTATCCCCAGGAATTCCCTTCGTTATGGCTCACACCTCAGGCCAACTGTCTGCATTTCTACAAATCTACACATGGTTTTCAGGAAGAAATTGTTTGTCCATAGTGAGTGCAAATGATGAAGGGTAGAGATTGACCTCACAGAACAAAGGTCAGAAAAATTCCCTCTAGAGGCCATTACTCAGCTGCTCCTACTCAGAACCATCCTCCTTCTGCTTCCACATGCACAGCACACGTGAATCACCTAGAGTAAAATATGGTAACAGAGCTCCAAGTCACAAATGAAAGTCAGACTTCTTAGGTCTTCATCCTTACCATGTTGATCATAGATGCCTGTGGAGGTAACACCCTTCTGGATTCTTCCTGGTGACATGAATGTCCTACCCTGTAAGCACCTTCATGTCAAAAACAATGATTTTCATCTTAGAATGGTTTTAAATTATATCCCCCCCCCTTTATTCCTAGGTGTGATTGCTCAGGTAGAGCTGCTACAGACCAGTCATGAGTTGGGAAAGCTATGTGCAATGTCTCAAAGTGCTATGTCTAACTTTCAGGTCTGCAGATATCAAGTTTCTAGATCTATCAGGTTCTAGGAAACACAACCTGTGTTAGGTGGCAAAGAAGTCTTGTGATGAGAGTCTTAGCAACAACTCAGTTTTCACATATTGATACACTGAAACCACAATAGCTCAACCAGCTGGGTGTACTTTAACTGAACAATCTGAAACCTGAGGACAATGACATGTAAATGTAGGAAACTTACCAGGAGACACAGTGAAGGCTAAATGGTCAAACATCTCAAGCATCACAACACTAACTGGGCAGCAGAGGGAGCTCAGGGTACATGGGACACAATCTTTGCCACAGGAGCAGGTGCAGGGGATGCCAAGTTTGTTTCCTCTTGTGTCTGGAGTTTCCCAGTTCACCCACGTGGAGTACCTCTTCAAGGACACTTCAGCAACTACAGTTCTCATGTCTCTTATTTTCCTGAAGGGAAGATCCTAAAAATTAAAATTCCTTGTTCTTCCTGAGAAGACAGGGGAGAAAGAAATCACACTTGGGACAAGTTGAAATCAATCCCAGAAGGACCGATAATCTCTCTAGGCTGTTAAAATCTGACCTCCATGTGCTTCTCTCAACACAATCAGTTACTCTCCATCCTAATTCTTTTTTACCAGTTACTGTAGGTTGAAACTATATGTGTGTGAATCCCAGCCCAAATATCTCCTGTGAAGAGAAAACAAAAGCAAACCTGATTTTCCCATTTCTGAAATAATTGACAGTTGCATGTATTTTTGAAACTTGGAGAAACTGACATTTTGAGATTCTTAATAAAGCATCAAAATGTCTCATAGTCATTAGAAATCATATAATGGCGCTTGCCCCAATCCCAACTATGTGGACTCTCCCCCTTCCCTTCCCCCCACCCCTACCTAAAGAAGGCACTTCAGAGAACAGAACTGAAGCTGAAGCTTGGGGACATGTGCATCTGTGATTAGAGCACACAGGAGAAGCGAAGAGGGTAGGAGTGTGAGAAGAACACATCCTGACCCACTAATCCCCAAGGACGATATTACTGCTCATAGCAGATAAGGCACAGTGAGGATCATAGGGCCAGTCACACCACAAGACATGATGTCCCTAACTGAACCATATCACTATGGGGGACAACACTGGAGACTCAGGGTGGGACTTGTGTCTGATCAGACCCCATCACATTGGGGCAAAATACTAAGGGCATGCAACAGCAAGGGAAGCAAAGCAATGAAGTCCCCGGGGAATGCCAAAATTAGATGTTGGGGACAGTGTGGCACAGCACCCCTTCAGACTCGACTTGAAAGCATTCCTAAAAGTCAAAAACCAGCCTGCAACGATTTATATGCATTTCTTGTTTTGTCACTGGCTATCTTTTTGTTGTTATTTCTGTTTGTTCGGTTGGTTTTGTCTTCCTCTGTTGTTTTGTTTGGCTTTGCCTTGTTTTTGTTCTTATTAATGTCTCTGCATGTCGATCTAGATAGAAGACTGGATAAACAATTCAGAGAAGGGAAAACAGGACCAGTGGTCCCGGGGGGACATGGGAGAAGGAGAGGTGGGAGAATAGAAGGTGGGGGTGAGAGGATCAACAAACCCAAGGACAAGTTAACAACAAATGAACTAAAATCGTTGGAGAGAAAGCATAGGATGCCTAGTGGGGATTAATCGAGGGCAAAGTCAGAGCGAGGAATTACTGAAACTCAAATTAAGACTGAACATGTTAGTGGGACAAGAGGAAAGTAAAAGGAAATGGAGGAAAAATTAGAAAGCAAAGGGCATTTACAGAGGTCTAAATATAGGCATATACCTATGTAAATATATTTATATGTAATGGCAGGGAAATAGATATGTTAGGTATTAAGGTTGAAGATGGAAACTGGGCCTCAACTCAAGTACTCCCCAAATGTAAGAACACTTTGTTCTAAAACCCTGCATTCTGTGATGCTCACTTTCCCAACATGATGGCGGTCGACAAATTGGGTGCATAAGCAAATGTGGTGAAGAAAGCTGATGGTTCATTGCTATCAAAAGATATAGTGGCTCTGGTCTTACTGGATTGAAGATAAACAAACAGACATGTAGTTGAGAAGCAAAAATGGAAGAAGCACACCAGTCTGTGTGATCATGAAGTGTCCATGTGATCATGTATCAGGCATCAAAGACCCAGAACAACAAAAAAATTTTTTAATCATATCCATGTGAATGAAGAAGTGTGTGCAGTGGAGACCCAAAGCCCATCTATAGACAATTGGAAATCCCCTTACATATGGGTCACAAGAAAGAGAAGAGTCAGTCAGAGTATACTACAGCACCAATGAAACAGACAACTTTCCTCTAGTTCTGTATTGCTTCTCCCCCCACTATCATGACCTCAATTCTACCTTACAAATCTGACTAGACCAGAGCACGTACACTTCTACAGATAAGATCTCACAACAAAAGGAATCCAGGACAGATAAAACCCTCAGGGCCAATAATGAGAATAGAGATACCAAGAGGATAATGGGAAGATGGGAGTAGAAAGGGGGCATCAATCACAAGGACTGACATATAACTCCCTCCCAGTGGGACAAACAATGGAAAATGGGTGAAGGGAGATAGTGGAAAATGTAAAATAAAAATTTATAATTTATCAAGGTTCATGAAGGAAGAAGAGTGGGAGAGGGAGGGGGGAAATGAGGAGCTGATATCAAGGGCTCAGGTAGAAAGCAAACACTTCCAACATGATGATGGCAGCATATGTACAAATGAGCTTGACAATGGACGAATGCATGGATGGTGATATGAGCCATAAGAGCCCCCAATAAAAGTATTTAATAAAAAAGAAAGCATTAGTATTGTAAAGCATAATACCTAGATTTGGAGAACAAAATCAACTCCTTAACCATGGGAGACTTCCTCTAGTTTTAGGAAGATGCCCTGGAAACGTCCTGATGTGTTATGCAAATTCACGAACAGCATTGGCTTCTCTGGGAGATGTAGAGATCTTCAGCATTTAAAGAACATCTAAGTGTAACTTGATACCTTAAAATTCTTGGTGTGCAAAAGATTTGTGAAGGGAAGGCAAGCTTGATTAAGGCAAGACAAACCTGCAGGGAAGGGGCAAAACTCAGGAGCCACTGTCATATTCAGCTCTAGTGGACAATTAGGGAAGGTCTAGAAGGTGATGATGAGGGTTTTACTTTTAGCATATGAATTTCCTTTCCAAAAGATAATTTAAAACAGAATTAGACAAGGGAAGCTTGTGTCAGATTAAATATATATTTCTACGGGGAATATTTAACTGCATCAAGAAAAGAATAAGCACCACACAAAGGGGTGGGGAGGAGGTGGGCACATTTCAAGGAAGTGTCTCTAACTGTAGGTTGACATTTCCATTAAGTCAATTCTTTCTCATAACAACCCTATAGGATAGAATAGGACTGCCCTTCTAGGCTTCTGCGTCTGTAAACCTTCATGGGTGTGGAGAGCATTCTTTCCCCTGCACAGCCATTGAAGATTTAAAATGATTGACCTTGCATTTAGCAGCCCATCGCATAATGAACTCCACACGCAGAGCTCTCCAAGATATCTAGAACATCCTTAGCTACTCTTGGAGTGACTCTCTTAGAAGTCATTCAACATTACTTATGACTATATAGGCAAAAGGTATGCAAATAGACATCTCCCCTGCTGATGAAAACCATCCAAGTCCCAACTCTGAAGTTCTTGGAGAGGTGCTCCAACTCTGGAATTCCCAGGTGCCAACATTCAGGACTGAACACATCAAGTCACCATGGAATCTGTATTGAGCTCAATTTTCCTTTTTGGAATTTCAAATGGTGCTTTGATGCAGATAAAGTGTGTATGAGGGGGCGTGAGTGAGAGGCAGTGAATATGTTATGATTTTCATCATCAGGATGTCTGTGTGTTTGCAGGTGTCCAGTGTGAGGTGGAGCTATGGAATCTGAGGGAGACTTTAGGCAGCCTGAGGCTTCTCTGAGACTCTCCCCTGCTGTCTCTGCATTCACTGTCTGTGTGTATAATACACAGAGGGTCTGCCTAGGCCCAGAGAATGGGCGGAAGTGGGTTTCATACATTAATAGTGTTGGTAGGAAAAGCCACATAGATTCTCTGAAGGGCCAATTTACCATCTCCAGAGACAATAGTAAGAATATACTATAACTTCAAATGGACAATCTGAAATTCGAGGACATAGCTCTGTAATTCTGTGCAAAAGACTCAACAGTGTGGTAGTTATATAATCTGGTGTAAATTTGGGACTTGAGAGGATAAAGAGGGAAGGGTTGGAATCTGTCAATTGGATCATAGCCAATGACGCCTATGTGTGGGCATCTCGATCTCCTGAGAATTCTGGGAAATCCCATATTCCATCTTTGAAGGGAAGACACTCTTTCTAATCCCTGGGAGACACCCTACTGACAAGGGTGACCCCCTGTGAGACATCCCTGAGTAGAAGCCATGTGGATCTACCTCATGAAGCCCTGGGTGCTGGAGAATCCATGTAGAGCCCCCGTCAGCACTGAGAAACTTACAATGCCACTCGATCCAAAGACTTTCTGCCCACTTTCCTGTGATCATCTTGCATTCTGGATCATTGCATGTACTTCATAAGTCTGAAGAGGAATTTATACATTGGTATCCGACATATGTGCAAATTATGGACTTATGGGCTTGGACCTAACTGGGGTTGAGATGCTTTCTTAATGTACAATTGCCCTTTATATTAAATCTCTTATACACAATATGCGTGTGTCTATGGATTTGTTTCTCTAATCTACCCAGACCAACGCATACAGTTAGGGGAAGTCAGAGTTAACCAAGACACGAATGTACTCTAGTGGAAGAGGTTAGGCTGCAGGGGCCCTCAGGACCCAGAGCACAGGTCTCAGACTGAGGAGCAGGTGCAGATGGAGCTTCACCACTGGCTTCCTGTTGTGTCTGGGGATTCTTCTCCTTCTCGGTATCCCTCAGGGAATCAGTGCATCTCCTCACGTCTTTCTCAAACACTCACCCAATCTCCCTGTGACGATAGGATGATTTTGAACTTAGTTTCTGTTTCGTTTTCCCCTTGAATCGCGCCACATTTCCCATATAATTGGTAATTCCTACATCTAGGATGAATTCTGTTCACATCATCTGCTTCATCAAGCTCTTTATGCCTTGCATTCAATACCCCTCCTGTATTCCCTCCTTCCCTGGGACAACAGTCCCTGCTGTGCAAAGGATCTCACTTTATTAGCTTGTGTGTATATATATATTTTTCCAGACAACATATTACAAGAACTTACCACCAGTAGCCCAATCCTATATCAAGTCGCCTGTCTCCATTCATCCATTCGGAGACTTTCTTCTCTGAGTTCATTCATTTTATTAATTCACACCTCCTGTCTGCCCTTGTCCACCACAGACTGATTTTAGAGTCCGTTTTTTTTTTCTCCAAAGGCTGTTTGTTTAATTCGGTAGTTGTGAATATTGATACAAGAGTGGGAAAAGGGAGACAAGACACATTTTATGCTTAGTCTCAAGGTACCTCCACAGAACTCACCTCCCTTCGTGCCCTATGTCCCCTTGTGCATGGGCTATACACGTCCTATTCTGCACAGGGCACCCACAGGTTCCCTTCAAGTTCTGTGGGTGGCTATGCCTCCACATATTATTGAGAGCAGAATATCCTTCTCTAGAGACATGACCAGGAACTGATTTTCCCTCAATTAGCAGTGTGACTGCTGTAGTTACGATCGTGTATTTCTGAGTCGGACACACAGAGGGAAAGGTTGTGGGAACCCAGACACAAACACCAATACAGGGATATGGCTGGGCTCAGGGGTCACTGAAAGCCCACAGATAAAAGGGGCCCTCAGGGGAGAAATGTAGTGGAGCCTAAGAAGGATTAGTTAAATTAGGTACCTATTTCCTCTACCTGCAGAGAAAATGTTCCTACCACAGACCTCCACATTCTTGTAGCTCAGTGTATGTTCTTGTATGCACTTTATGTCTGTGTGTTTTGTGTGTGCTAGCACATTGCCTTAAGATGTTATACAATGTGACAGAACTTGTAGTCTGTTCTGCATTTATTTTATTATTATAATTCTAGTATATTTTAGTGTGTCTTTGTGGTTTTTCTTAAGTAAATGCATGCGTATTTATTAATCTGAGGGTATTATATGAAGATTTGTTAGTTGTAGTAGATGTGCTAATTTGTTCACAATATGCATGTGTATGTTAATATGACTGTTAGAATACAAATGTCATTTTGTGAGTTTCCTGCTAGTGTGTGTTCACTCCAACTCATCTGGGCTCTTCATCAAACTTTATGAGCTCGCATCTCCTTGAATAATCTACTGAGTGTTAAGAAATGAATTAGGCTGGGGGAATCCATTAGAGGCCCATAGTAATATGCACAGCAGAGTGTGCTAATCAGTGAAACTTCTTTTTGAAGTGGACAATAAGAGACAGAGGGACATGAACAGCAAATCCTAGAGGTGAGCTGGTCAATGCAGAGACAGCCTTAACTAGGAAACAGGCCAAGGGGGATGCTTATTTTCTCCTCTCTGCAGCTCTTGTGTTTACAGATGGCAATGATAAAGCCTTTGTAAAAGGATGCATGCTATACTCAAAGAATGCCTAGTTGTAGGTAAATGGGTAATGCCAAGAGCCAAGGTGACGGCAGAAGCTTGAAGGTAAATGAGATGGATCAAGGAAAGAGATAACTTATCTTCCGTCATCTTTGCCCAGAGCATGAGGTTCAAGCTCTCTAAATAATGTTCAACTGATGACAAACAACACAAACTGTTGGAAAGGGCTTATTCACTTGTATTCTAGGATGTCCCATCCATAGACTTGGGCTTCTAGGAAGAGGGTGGATAGCTAGTGTGTGGGCATGAGCTTGTAAAACATGCTCCACCAGGAGGCTGAAGGGGTAGGAAGACAAAATGAGTGTGGAGGGAAGAGGCTGTGCTGCGATCAAGTGGGGAGGCATTAGCCTGAGTGGCTACTTGGATATCATTACCATTGGCCTTTTGCAAGCACCAGTGAGTTTCTAAGGCAAGGAGGTGTGAAGTGGCAGTTATCTGACAGAGGTGTAGGTTAGTGCCCCTATAAAACTAATCTGCAAATCAGCCTACTAGAGAAATACACATTTCATAAAATTTCTCCTACCCACTCATCATGCATATGTGGAATATAAGGCTCACCATTCCCCTATGTTATAAGTCCAGGTTCCAATTTCAGAGCTCCGGGGCAGGCAGGTTGAAGAACAAGGTTGGATTCTAGGACCCTTGTTGAAGGCCATAAAGACTCAGCCTTGAAATGGCTGAGAAGTCTCAAGACCTATGTGTCACTGTTTGCCGATTTCTTCTGTGAGTTTACATTTAGAACAGACTGTTAAGAACAAGAACGTGTGCAAGCTCTGGGAAAATAGGTCACAAGAGTTGCTATGTGTATCAAATATGCTTGCTTAACAATGAGATAATTAACCCCAGGTTGTTTCTGCATGGTTAAAAGGAGTATGAAAAATAAACGCGAGGCTTCAGTATTCACTATTGCCCTCCCAATAAATTCTGTCTCACTCCCTCTTTCAGGACTGTTCAACTCATGGGCTGGCTTGGACAAGAGTGGCGCCCAAACCAGGGACACTGAAAACGGGGGACAAAGTGAAGGACACCGTGGATTACAAAGGTGTACACAAAGAGATTGGTGGTGACGTGAGTAGCTATTGGGAGAAAAATGGGGCAAGGAAATAGCAAACAGATTTTTGTAAATATTTTTCAAGATATGATAAAAGCTAGAGGAGCAAAAGTAAGCTACCAAAGAATAGAGAAGTTTTTAGATTTTGTGGTTAAGGTATGTCCTTGGATTCCTGAGGAAGGGACTGTAAATATTGAAACTTGGCAAAAAGTAGGGAAATGGTTAAAAGATCACTACACCACTAATGGACATAGAAGGTTCCCATAGACACGTTTAGCTTATGGGATTTAGTTAGGGATAGCCTGTACCATAGGCATGAGGGACTCTAGCCTGAACACCAATTTGCATGCTCAAACAAAAGTGAAAGTAAACTTCCTTCTGCGCCTCTGCCTCCTCCTCAACCACTGAAGTCACTGAAAAGTTAACTGGAGGGCTTTGAAAGCAAGGATGAGGAACCCCTTGACCCAGGCGATGTGGAGCCCTTAGAGGACAAGGTGGCACATTATCATGATGAGGATTTGGGTATTTTCGCTGCCTCCGAGGCACTTCAACCTGAGAATCAAAACCTGGTGCAAGATACTCAGAAGTCCTGCCCAGATTAAACAAAGGTGGTGGGCTGGGAGGAAGCTTATGCATCATTAGCAGCAAAGATGAGGGAAATTCAAGTCAAGTTAATAGAAAAGCACTCTGAGATAGAGTCCCATGAATGGGTGCCAAAACTTACTGGGGCCAAGGTATTTCAGAGGCTTCAGAGTGCATTCAGTGAAAGGAATCCTTTTCTAGAAGACTTGCCAGTTGCAGCACTGGTTGTGACTGGGGCTCCAGGAAAGGATCTATGCTTAGTGCTGCCGCACATGCAGCAAAACAAGGAGAGGATATAGGGGAGTTCAGTATGCAGTTCCCTGTAACTGAGTGACAGGATGCCCAGGGTAATCTGATGAGAGATCATACTCCTATTCCTTTCAAACAGCTAAAAGAATTCAAGGTTGCTTGTGACCAATATGTCCCGAGTACCCTTTTACTCAATCTTTATTAGATACACTCTCCATCGCGGTACTTGCCCTCACAGAATGGAAACAATTGGCTTTTGAAAATGCCAGGCAGTGCTGAGACCTTTTAGAAAAAAGAGCAACATGTCCGAATATATCAGACTATTCTCGGACATTGGACCTTTCTTTACTCAGGGGCTTGCGACAGCAGCTGCTTTGTAAGGAAAAACAGTAAAGGAGGGTTAATAATACTATGGAACTTAAGGGGTCCCTGCAGGCTGGGCTCCCTTCCCCCTCTGCTATTCCAGCCAATACATATGAGATCATTTTAGATTTAAAAGATTGTTTTTATACCATGCCCTTGGATCCAAATGATTGTAAAAGATTTGCCTTTAGCGTCCCTTCCACCAACTTCAAAGAGCCTATGAAGAGATCTCATTGGCTTGTTTTGCCTCAAGGCTTGGCCCCGAACCGGAATTAATATGGGGACGAGGGCATGTTTGTGTTTTTACACAGGATGCTGATGGAGCACGGTGGCTGCCTGAAGAGTTGGTGCGGTTTGCAAACCATGCGGATGGTAATTTGCCTCGGTGTGTTTCTGAGGACATTGCTCAGTGAGCAGTATAGGCTTCTGTTCCTGATTTACCCTTCTTACATCCTCCTGTCTGGGAAGATCCGGAAATCAAGGTGTGAGTTAATGACTCATGCTCTCCCTGTACAAAGTGAAGGAAATGTAATCTCACCCACTCCGCAGTCTTTTTCCCCTTGTGGACTAGAGACTCAAAAGAATAAAAGCGTATTGTAGAGATTGTGTCTCACGGACAAGCCCATCAGGTATAATATCTCAAAGGAATTATATATCATAGCTTGGTCTCGCAACCAGGACAATTCTAAAAAAAAAAACACTGCTGAATGGGAAAGGGGGCTGTCTGCAGGACTTTGGTGGTCAGACTCGGGTTTTCTACAAATTCAATGGTGGAAAATAGGGGCTGCTTTAGTGGACACGAAGCTTATGGGCCCTTCCTCCAGACCGCAGGGAAATGTTACTGCCTGCGTACCATCGCCTTATGTACTTTTGGCAGGGAATATTACTATAGATCATGATGATTCTAAGTTTAACATGTCTTGTAATAATTGTAATTTGCCTACTTTTATTACCTGGTCCCCTGAAGATATTATCATCGCCATTTTGTATCAATCTTCTTTTGTTATGCTACCAGTGAATATTACTGGGGCTTGGTGTTCAGAAAGAGGGTTACAGGTATTAGAAGAGATTGAAAAGCATTAACCAGACCCATGTGCTTTGTAGGTTTGCTTATAGCAAGTATTTTAGATATACTAAGTTTAGGTGCTACTGCTACTACTGCAGCAATTGTACTTTCACAAATCATACAAACTGCCCACTGTGTAAATGAATTATCCAAAAATGTGACTACTGTGTTGGGAACTCAAGAAGATATAGACAGGAAGTTAGAACAAAAAGTAAATGCTCTTTATGACATGGTCATGTATTTAGGAGATGAGGTGCAAGGGCTTAAGGCCAGGTCTAGTCTACAGTGCCATGCTGTACGTACATGGATCTGTGTTACACCTAAATAGTACAATAACAGTCAGTATAGCTGGATTAAAGTGAAGAACCATCTTCAAGGTATATAGCACAATACTAATGAGTCTTTAGATTTATTACAACTCCATCAAAAAATATTAGCCATAAAATATGCTAAGTCTCTTGATTTTGATGCCGCTAAACTTGCTGAGGATTGGCTCCAGCATTTTTGAGTTGCTTTCCCTTCATTAGGAAATCTCAGAGGCCTACCTCACATGCTTATGTCTCCAGTCAGAGCGGGAGTGTGTGTATTGTTGATCTCATGCATACTCCCTATGATACTGCACAGGGTTATGGTTGAATTATTGGACTTAAGAACAAAGCTTCATGAAGTACACCTGTGCACTTTGCCCCCTCCCCAAACAGGGGTGTAAGACGGAGGCTGGTTAGTCAGAGATGCGTAAGATGGAGTCTGAGTTTCCCAAACTAAGACGGGTCATAGTCACCAACAGGACTGTGACTGATGACAGGTAAGGGTGATTTGAGGACTCCACAACCTAAGACAGGCACAGTCAGTTGCCGACATTTTGAGTAAAGACACCTTCAGTAAATAGAAAAGGGGGAGATGTTGAAGGCCATTAAGACTCAGCCTTGAAAGGACAGAATTCTCATGACCTATGTATCATTGTGTGCTGATTTCTTCTGCGACTTTATGTTTAGAATAGACACTTAAAAACAAGAACAAGGAAGTATGCAAATGTATCAAATGTAGTTGCTTAACAATGAGATAATTAACCCCGGTTGTATCTGCATGGATAAAAAAAATATGTAAAATAAACTCCAGGCTTCAGTATTCCCTGTTGCCCTCCCAATACTTTTTGTCTCTCCTTTTTCCTTAATCATCACTCCCCCTTTCAGGACTGTTTGACTAGTCGGCTGGCTCTGACAGCCTCTCATGTATCAAAATTCTTAATCTAAAGCTTGAGTAAATTTTAACTCCTTCCAGAAAATTGGTTAGCTTATGGAAAAAAGACCAAACAAAAACCCTGAATACTGAAAATAATAGTCAAGAGATCAATAGTTACACTGCATTAGCTAAATCTGCTGAACTATGCCTCTTTAGAGTATTGAAAGGAAAAGATATTACCTCGAGGACTCGGTTCACCTGACCAAAACATGCTATTGTCAATTGATTTCATGTGCATTTGAAAGATGGACAAAGGAAGGCTGAGGAACAATGAATGCATTAGAATTGTGGTTCTGGTCAAGAATATCTCACTTACCATGGACAGGCAAAGGACAAACAAGTCTGTCTTGGAAGAAGTAATGACAGAGTGCTACTTAGAGGTAAGGATGGTGGGAGTTCATATTATATACTTTGGACATATTATCAGAAAACATCATTCCTTGAAAAGGATATTCTGTTTGCAAAAGACGAAGGGCAGTGAAAAACATGAATCCCTCTACTAAATTGATTAACAAAGTGATTGCGACAATTTGTTCACCCTCACATCACGGCCCACCAAACCCCAAGCATGATATTCCTGCTCAAATTGGCCAATGCACAGAGAGGACCATAGGCCCAGCCACACCACAAGACACAACATCCCTCAATGACCCATAGCACTTTGAGGGACAACACTAGTGGCACAGTGTGGGAAATGTGCTCGATCTGACTCCACCACACTGGGGCAAAATGCTAAGGGCATGCAACAGAGCAGCAAGGGGAGCAAAGCAATGAAGTGCCCGGGAAATAAAAAAATAGAGTGTGTGGCCAAGGCATGGTACCACATCAAACTCAACCGATAGTAAAATACTCTTAATGGTCAGAAAAGAAACCTGGGACGATTTCTAGTCTTTTCTCTTTTTCTCCAATAGTTGTTTTTTGTTTGTTTTGCTCTGTCTTGTGTTTGTGCTTACTATTGTCTTTGCATGTCTATCTAGATAAGATAGGCAAGATAAACACACCAGAGGAGAAAACAATGGGGCTGATGGTTCTGGGGGGGGATACAGGAGACGGGGAAGCGGGGGAAAGGAAGTGGTTGTTAACCTGGGGTCAAGGACACAAGTAATCTACAATCCTAAAATCAATGTCGAAGATAGTCTGGGATGCCTGGTAGGGCGTGATCAAGGGCAATGTAATGAGAGGAATTACTGAAAACTGATGAATGCCAAACATGATAGTGGGACAAGAGGAAAGTAAAAGGAAATAGAGGAAAGTACTAGGAGACAAAGGGCATTTATAAATTTCTAAATACAGTCATTTGCATATTTAAATATATATGATGAAACGGAAATAAATCTATGTACATATATTTAAATGTTAAGTATTAAGGTAGCAGACGGACATTGGACCTCTATTCCAGTACTCCCTCAATGAAAGGAGACTTTGCTCTAATAACCTGGCATTCTGTGATGCTCAGCTTCCTGACACAATCAATTAAGACAAAATGGTGCAGAAAGTTGATGCTGTCTGCCTATCAAAATAATAGCATCTGGGGTCCTAAAGGTCATCTAGCTGAGAAGCAACAAACTCCACATGGAAGAAGCACACAAACCCGTGTGATCATGAGGTATCAATAGGATCAGGGATCAGGCATCAGAGACACAAAACAAAAAATCCTATTAATGTGAAAGAGGGGGAGTATGGAATGAGACATACAGTCCATCTGTAGGCAAGTGGACACCCCCTTACAGAAGGGTATTTTATAAACTAAACCAGGACACTTGTAAATATATATACATATATATGTATATATATTTATGTGCTGTATACATCTATTATATATATTATGTATAATCATGATATATAAAATCATTCTATATAATATATATAATCATTATATATTATTATGTATTATATATAATGGATAGACATATAAAGCACAAAAGAATATAGCAGCTAATTAGTCCACACAGCTGTACAAAGTGCTCAGTTCATCTCACTTCCATGAAACATTTAATATACTGGAAATCCTTCAACTCATGAGAGCCCCTGGGTCCAAGGTCAAGGAAGCAGACAGGTGAGTCTTATGTAGGGCAATGCAGGCAGTGTGGACACAGGAAGCAAACAGAAGGTCAGGTCATCAACAGTCAGCAAGACAATAGGATCCAACAGTCCCAAGCTCAAGTGATGTATAAACCAGCAACATGATGAACCACTTATCGAAGGAATCTCAAGTTCTAGCGACATGATCCACAGGTTGGCAGTCCCACTGTTAGTGTAGCTCACAAGTTGGGGCAGAGAACTAGCAGGCACACCCTGATCTGATCAGAAGGGAGCAAGAGAGAGAGAGAGAGGCAGGATTTGCCTAGCCATTTATCTATTTGCCCTCCAATCAAACTGCAACATTATTAATACCATGTTCCTATTGCCCAAGTTGGCACAATAAACCAACCTATCAGAAAAGGTGAAAGGATGAGAAGAGCCAGTTAGGGTGCAGTATAGCACCAATGAAACATACAACTCTTCTCTACATCTTTAGTGCTCCCTCACCCCCCAACCCCCCCCCCGCCCCACTATCATGAACCCAAACCTACCATACAATTCTGGCTAGACTAGAGAAAGCACATGGTTACCGATAAGAGCTAGAAACACAGGGAATCAAGGGCAGATAAAACCCAGCAGGACCGATAATCAGAGTAGCAATACCAGGGGGGTAAGTAGTAGGTGGGGGGTGAAGGGGGAAATAAACACAATGATCTACATATAACTCCTTCTCAGGAATGGACAACAGAAAAGGGGTGGAAGGGAGACATCTGTCAATATAAGACACGAAAAAGCAATAAAAACATAAATTATCATGGCTTCATGAGGGAGGAAAAAAACGAGGAGCTGATACCAAGGGCTCAAGTATAAAGAAAATTTTTTAAAAACAATTGATAGCAACATATGTACAAATGTGCTTAACACAATGGATGTATGCATGGATTGTAATACAAGCTGTATAAGCCCCTAATAAAATGAGTTAAAATAAATTAATTAATTAAAATTTTAAAAACATACATTCATCCTCAATTGTGAGGATGGCACAGGAGAGTGCAGTGCTTTGTTGTTGTGCAATGGGTCCCTGTGAAATCGAATTGACTCAATGACAGCTGACATAACAGTCTCAGAATCCACAAATATGCATCCAGCACAAACACAAAGACATTAGTGTGTGTTTACATAAGGTATTAATTCTCTCATTAAAAAAGGGAAGAGGTTTCTTCAGTTAATAAAATTGGAACAAACAAGGTGACAACGAAATCACTGAGGCATTCCTACCCCTCATTAATCCATTCTTTTGGTGAGCTGAAGGCAGTTCTCTAAGGGCCTCACAGCATGCCAGATGGCAGAGTATTTTCACAAACATGAGCTCTAGTCTAAGGGCAGCACAGTCACTAAGTTTTTTTTTTTTTTTTTTTACAAACCCTTGTGTGGAGGGCTGACTTTCAATAGATCACAGCGAGGGAGCTGCTCTGCTATGTACAAAACCCCGACCCAGAAGCAGGTCGTCTACGAATGGTTTAGCACCAGGCTCCCCACGAACGTGCGGTGCGTGACGGGTGAGGGGGCGGCCGCCTTTCCGGCCGCAACCCGTTTCCCGGGACGTGGGGCACTCTGTACCAGACCCCGGTTCCGAAGCACAGCGGGGGCAAGCGCGCGGCCCGCCGAGGTGGATGCGCTCGAGGCCCACCTGCCGGCGGGGATGGCGGAGCGCCAGCTATCCGAGGCCAACCGAGGCTCCGCGGCGCTGCCGTATCGTTCCTCCTGGGCGGGATTCTGACTTAGAGGCGTTCAGTCATAATCCCACAGATGGTAGCTTTGCCCCATTGGCACCCCAGCCAAGCACATACACCAAAGTCACTAAGTTTTGAGTAGCTATTTGTCTTTCAAGGAAACTGTGAATCATGTAGTCCTGTACACTGAGGGTTCAGCTGGAAGATCAGAGATCTAGCAGAGCAAGAGACTGACAATAGTTAACTCACTGGATTTCAGTATGTTTAGAAGGTCTATAATCAATTGAATCAAAATAAAATGTCATGAGAAACTTCCAGCCTAACTGTATGATACATGAAAACTAAAAATTTTGGCAGAGTATTCACAAAAGATGAATAAACACTTTTTTTTACTGTTTTGTTGTTTAAGTTCAACTTATTGGGTTCCAACATAACAATAGTTTTGAGAGAGTACTTAGTAACACCATCTATGAGACCAGAAGTAACCTGAGACCAATGTCAGATAATGATACTTTAAGAAAACTGTAGACCAGTGTTGATAAGGGATCTGAATGAAAAAGTTACATTAAAAGCAGGAAACTGAGACAGATAATATATTAAAATAAGTATGTATCATGATTAATTCTAATTCATCCCAGAACTGAATTAACACAAGAAAATAAACACTCAAATATGTCTACTGATGGGGGGGAAAGTCAATTATCTAAATAGACACAGAATACATACTAAACAAAGTCAAAAGCTTTTCACGTTAAAAACAACTACAAATCTAACATGAAATAGGTCAAATCCAATATGCTAATACACATTCATGAAAAAAACTGCAAATTTCACATGTAGAAGAGGAAAAAATTCACACTACCTCAGAATCAGCATAAACATACGTGTCCATTTCCACCACTCATATTAAAAATTGTACTAGCTAGATTAATCAGAAAAAAAGAATTAATAAAAGGAAGAAAAACTTCCAGAAACAAATGAAAATTCCTTCTTCATCATAAATTGATGATTTCATATAAAAAGATGCCAAATAGGTGATAAATGCTATAGCTAGTAAATGTAAAAAAGTTGTAGGCTACATTTCAACACTCAAAAATAATTTGGTACTTAAATCCCTAGTGATTAACTGCTAATCTCCAACTCCCAAACTATTAACTCTTATATATTAAGATGCTGACCATCTTTCCAACACAGCGATACCCTCCTAAAACACAAGAGGAGGAGGAGGTGATGCTGTTTGCTAGTGAATAGTGAGCTGGCCAGCCCGGCTGCAGGGCTAAAATGGGCACAAACAGGAATAGTGGATTTATATACGCACTTGGCAGGTAGCACACATATTTCCGAACAAGACTACTGGTCGACCTCCTTAGTGGTGATCCAAAAGGATACTACAAAAACGTGTGCATGGTACACACACATGCACATATGTACACACAAAAATCACGTAAGTAAAAAAATAGAATTGAAAATAGACATTTTGTGAAACATTTTGAAACGATGATAAGATCTAAGAAACTAAAATGGAATCCAACTCAACTATTTAAAAGTTTGTGAGAACAGGAGGGAGAGCCTGGGGACCCCAGGGTTGGAGAGCGCCGACAGTGGGCCAGGGATCCAACTGGCATGCTGACACACAGTGCACAATGTGAGCATCTCCAACGTGTTTTCCTAATAGGATCTACCAGTCGACCACCTACGTAGTGTCTAGAAAAACAATTAAGTCCCCACTCAGTGGCTGGTATACCCACCTTGTCGGGCAGGGGGCAGCCTGGGAATCCAGATTAGGGGCCATCAGGGTGTGTGGAAGCTGCTCCAATCTCTCTCTTTCTCCTCCTTCCGCTCCTCTGTCCTCCCTCCTCTCTCCTCTAACCCAGCCCTTCTCTCTCCACCCCCATCTTACAGGGGAGATCAGATCAAATCATTCCAACATTGAAGGATTAAAAAGTGACATCACTATGAACACTTGGCCACCACAAGCCAGTTATCCCTGTGGTAACTTTTCCAGCAATTCCTGCTGAAAACCCAAAAGGTCAGAGGAATCTGGAGGTCCTGCTTTCACAGTCTATATTCCTGAAAATCAAGATCCAGCAAGCTTTAGCCCTTCTGCTCCAGGGGAGGTTTCTGTCCTCCCTCAGCTCACCTTAAGACACCTACATTACCTTTGCCAGGTGTACTGTCCCAGTCAAACAACCCACTTGACCCTGAAAAGTCCATGGAGACTCTAGCTAAGGCTCAGAGGGAGCACTGTAAGAAATGCCAGTGCAGCAGCAGAGACTTACTCTTGTGTATGTGCACAAGGTGCTCCAGTAAGTCCCCTTGGACTTCAGCATCTCATTCAGGGCCATGGACATCGTGCACTCGTTGATCGACAACTGTGGGCTCATCGCCTACCAGGCATCTCAACTGGCACATTCCAAACTGCTCCACCATCAAAGCCTGGGACATCCTGGCAACTGCGCCTGCTGTTGCCTTGCAGGCAGGCTGGCCAGCTCTCGCTGCACTCTAGTAAAGTAAATTGTCCTTCAGCCTCACAACGTTCATAACCCAAGGGCCCATTTCAGGGTCACTTCCATTTTCATCCCCAAAATAGAAGTCAAGTACTTTAGCATTACTTTTTTTTTGTTTCTTTGTTTCAGTTTGTTTTTTTGATTCTTCTGTGCATAGTTTAGTTAGATTGCTTTTATGATGGAGAACTTTCTTTTTTTCTTTAACACTTTTTGGGGCACTGAATCCACATATCCCACAAATTCCCACAATTCCATAGTTCAGCCATCTTAAGCACTGCAAAATCATTACCACAATCGATTTCATATTGTCTATTTTCCCACCATGATTAAATCGCCTTTAAAAAGGCTTATTAGTCACTTTCAGTTCTAGTGTTCAGTCCCCTCAATCCTTCATTCTTAGTCCCCAACTCCGCCAGCCACCAACCCTGACCCCACCCAGACATCCTTACAAACCATCGCATGTTATTTCATCTCCAGATATCCACTCCTTCTGTGCTTCACAAACTGAGCCCAACAGAAGCAATAAAGAATACCAAGGAAAGGAAATGGGAATGGTTAAAAAAACCATAGTAATATATAGATAGAATTCTAAACAAGGGGTTAAGAAAAAAAAGGGCCGCGACCAATATTTTAAAGCCAGGGAAGACGTTTCTGTCACGAACTCAGCAAGAAATCTGGTGCCTAGAACAGACTCTGATCGGGTCCAGAGGGAGGTCAGCAGAACAAGACCCCGGGGCTCACCTTTGAGCTGAGGAGGTGCAAGGAGTCTCGGGGAGCAGGCATCGCTGTGTGGAAGGAAACAAGGGAGGGGGGTTAGGAAACTCACAAAGCAACAAATCTGGGAACCCGGACCCCCAAATCCCAGCCGTGATCCCCTTTCTCCAACAGGGACTCCCACCATGAACCCCACCCAATCCGAAAGCGGGGAAATAGGACTGGCCTTAGGGACACCCGCCCACCTCTCACCAAGAGAAGCGCTGGCAGGGTTCCTGGGGGAGAGAAAGGGCGCTTGCACCCTAGTCAGCTGGACTAAAATAGCCTCCGCCCACATACATGTCCCGGAGCCCAGAGCCTCCCACCTGGGAGCGCCGGCAACAGGGTGCTCAGGCTGTGGGCGCTTCTCTGGCACCCCAAGCAGAGTACCGACAGTGGAATCCTTGCAGTGAGTTGCAGTTCAGAATAAGACACCGCCACTTCCGGCCCTGTCTGGGCGTGACCCGGGGTGGGAGGAGCTGGCGGGGTCAGAGAGGGGTAGGGGTCTGCCTTCACTTCCTCTCAAGGCAGCTCTTTCCCCGCCCATTTCTGCTGATATGCCAGCACAGGCGCCTGGTGAGGGGGTGGGCGGGGCCTGGCCGGCTTGGGGCGGGGCTCGGGGAGGAGCCAGAGAGGAGAGAGGCGGTCCACGCCAAAGGGCCCACACCTGTGGCTGAAACTCCAGCGGCAAAGACTCAGATAACAATGGCTGAGGCACCAGTAATTTGGCCCTTTGCAGAGGGAGTGCATGGGTGACATGGTTGAGATAGAACCATGTACGTTGGGTGTGGATGTGCATCCTCCTAACAAACTGGAAACACCCAACCCCCCAACTCTGCCAAAGTGTTAATGGGGCTGAAGCAAGAACTGAGGGTCCCTGCTTAACATATGAGTTCAAACAGTTACCGTACCATGGGCTCAGAAGATAAAGGGGGGCCTGGCCTCTATCACTTTCTGTTTATAAGGACAGGACTCCCTCATATGCAAATTATCTTTCAGGCACTACGGTACAATTTCACCCTTGGGGTGGGAAAACTATCAGTTCTCTTCAGACAGGGCTGTGGGTCTCTTGGGAAACAGAGCTGTGGTCTAAAGATGCTATTGCTGTGTGTTCTGCTGTGCCTGGTGACAGTTCCCCAAGGTGAGAGATTCAGATATCCGACCTGGGTCTATGGAGATAGTTATGACTTCAAGTGACTGACATGGAATATATATTTTTTTTAATTTGCAGGCGTCCTGTCCCAGGTGCAGCTTCAGGAGTCGGGTCCAGGACTGGTGAAGCCCTCCCAGAAGCTGTCCCTCACCTGCATTGTCTCAGGTTTCTCCATAACAAGCAGTGGTTACTGTTGGAGCTGGATCTGCCAGACCTCGGGGAAGGGGCTGCAGTGGATGGGGTGCATAGATTATGGTGGTCCTTCCAAAGCCGACTCTCCATCACCAGAGACACATCGAAGAATCAGTTCTCCCGGCAGCTGAGCTCCGTGACCGCTGAGGACACGGCTACGTATTACTGTGCAAGGAGCACAGTGAGGGGAAGTCAGTGTGAGCCCAGACACAAACCTCCCCTGCAGGGAAGACACTGGGCAGCAGGGGGCGCAGAGAACCCAGCCTTAGACAGGCACAGGTGGATGACAGGGAGGATTTCCTGTTGGAATTAGGGCTTTCTCACTTAACTCTTAGCCTCCCCTGGCACGGGTTTTCATTTTGCCATCTTTTTATCTATTTTGCATTGGGATGCAAAGTTCAATGTCAGTAGTTTGAAATCACCAGCTCCTCCAAGCGAGAAAGATGAGGCTGTTTGCTCCTCCAAAAGATTAACAGTGTCTGACACCCTACGGAGCAGTTCTACTCTGTCCTAGAATCACTGTGATTCGGGATTCAACGGTGCCAATGGCTTATAGTTATCGAATTTCTGAATTTGCATCTTGTTTTGTTTATTTATGTCCATTAATTTGTTTTCTGTGTATTCTGCATTGTGTTTAATCATACTTCATATTATTATCAGGAATTGTTCTATTTTTAAAAATTGTTCTATTTTTTCCATCATCCTGGTCTCCACAAAACTTCATATATCGTATTCTCATTTTAATTATATCATCCTTTTCTGTGACATCTTTTATATTATTTTAAAAATCTTTATTAACATGTTAATGGTTTTCCTTTTAAATATATTTTTCCTGATTGTGCTTCAATTTACAAGGTTCTTTTATAAAAATAACCTTATTCTCCCTTCAGGTTGAATTACTCCCCTTCTTGTGTACTGCACACATATAACTGTTGATTTCTGTTAAACCAGTGTCGGAAGTCACTGACAAAAGCTCAGCTCACACACAGGCTCTGTGTGCAACAGTAGTTTGCTCACAGAGAAGAGACAGAGCCGGCTCACCATCAGAGTAGGCAGCAGTCCTCACAGCCAGTGGTTTCACTCTGTGGCCAGTGCAGGGAGGGAGGTTTGCAAGCATCCCTCCTTTGTGCTGCAGTTGAAGAACAGCAAACATAGAGAAATAAGGCTGTGCTGTGAGCTGAAATCTCCTTGAAGGCAGGGAGTAGGTGTTTTTTGTTGTTTCTTGCTGTATTCAATATCATGCATATGACAAGCAGTTTGCGTGTTCAGCATGAGCCACAGGGCGTGTTGCAGGACACCAGCTACTAAAGAGTGCTTTTGGATCCAGAATATTCTGAGAAAGGCAGTCAACTGACAAGATCCTCACATTCCAGTAGCCAGACTGACACATCCGAAGCACACCTAGGTCTGTTATGGATTCCGAGGAAGGGCTGCTGACTGCACTTGGACTGCCTGCTTCCTCAATTTAAATTCTTATTGGAGTTTATCTCATGTATTTTGTCATTGGGGGATAGCATTCTTGAATTTCAGCGATATGCTTTTCTTTTTGATGGTAGATGAAAGCCAGAATTGATTAACATAAAGAGACAGCAAGTAGAATAAGGGTTTCTGGGACTACAGTGGAGTGGTGGTGGTGGTGGAATAAAGGGAGATGGTGCCACTAGTTGAGAAAGGAAGATGATGTTTTCAAGCTAATTGGGGTAGCAGTTGTATAATACTGCTTGATGCACTTGAACTACGGATGGATATGACAACTGCATTTGCTCCCAATAAAACAGTTTTGGAGGAAAAGTGAGACAATAAATAAAATATTAAATAAAGAATATTTATTCCATTGCTAACACTTTTTATAAATTCAAATTTCTGGCTTATATCATAATCTCTTTTCTGATTGAATATTTTAGCTAGTCTTTTGAAATGTTGTACCAGCAACACTCTCCATCAGTTTCTAATTGTGAGTAAAAAATGAAAACTATGTCATATTCTAAGTTATTTTTATCATATATGTGCTACAAAATAATATTTTCAACATTCTTCTCATACATAATTCAATGGAGAGGTACATAGTTTATTGTGCCAACCTGGCCGATAAACACTTATGGGGTCAATTGAAGGGCCGAGGGATAAATGGCTTGGTGAGCCTCGCCTTTCTAGTTCTAGGGTCACTTGTTTTCTGATGGTCAGACAAGGGTGCAGCTGCCTTAGACAGTTCCCTGCTTCATCTGGCAAGGCTCACTTCCTGCAAGAACATCCCTTAAGAGAAGCTGCATGGACCTACCCCCATGAAGCCCTGAGTGCTAGAACAGCTGAGGGGTGACCCTGCCTGTGCTGAGATGCTTACACATTCTCTTACTTGGCTTTCTTCCTGCCATCGGCCTCATTGTGCATGTTTTGTGAGATGGAAGAAGACTTTGTGGATTGGTGTTGGGCATATGGGCTAATGTTGGCGTTGTGGGCTTGGGTACCACTGAGTTAGGATGTTTTCTTGATGTGCACTTAACCTTTATATAAAACTCTCTTATACATATGAGTTTCTGTGGATCATTTATCTAATGTACCCAGACTAACACAAATGGCATTAGATTATTATTGTGTTCAACAATTTCCAACAGCTGCAAAATTCCCTCCCAAACGCATCACAGAAACCCATAAAAAAATTCTCACTTGACAATTTCTTCTTTAACATGGAATAAATAACTCTATAACTCTCTTGCTTGAATTACTTTGAATAGAAATCTGCTTTAAGTATGGTTCCTATTTCTGTGGACAGAATGAACCCTAACCTCTGTTTAATACTTTGATTGTCTTTCAGGCAAATGTCTTTCTTGATTGATATTTTATTGTGGCATATATCTCATAACAATATCTATATAAATATCTACATGAATCGATCTCACTTCATTCCACTGCAACCAATTCAGAGTGTTCGCAACTTGTATCATTCTCTATGGCCAAAGTTTTTCACGGTGAGTGAGAGTCAGTGTGAGTCCAGACAGAAAACCAGTCTCAGGGAGAAAGCAGACTTGCATGGATGCTAAGGACCCACCAGCTCTGGACCAAGAGAAGATAGAAGTGAAGACAGGAGTCTGGGTAAGGACTGCAGTGCCTGGTCAGCTAGAACTGCTGTGCTGACCACTATGGTAGCTCTACTGCCCATGGCAGGAAACCTGCAAAGACAACTCCAGGTAATACTCCTGACCAAGAGTCTGAAAGCTCAGTACCAGAAAAGAATGTTGCTGAGGTACCCACAGATGTGGAAGACAGTGTAAGTCCAGGAAACGCCTCTCGCTGTTAGCAGGCGCCTCTCAAAATACACTGAGCCCAATGCCCACCCTCGGTACTAACTCATGAGAGGATAAATGCACTTTTTCTTATTTCTGTGGTTTCTTTTAACCACACAATAACCATATTGTTAGGAAACCTTTTATTCCAACTCTAAATCTAGAAGATAGGGTTAAAGTATTTTTACTCCTTTCTAAATATTCTGAAATATCATAGGGCCAAGGAGCTTTATGGATGACATACTCTTGTTTCCCTATGTGTTCAGATGTATGGAAAGATTCAGGTAGGCCTGGTCTTGTTACCTAAATATCGTGAGGATAGAGATTGTCTTTAATTTCAATAGAACATCTGGGTATTTTGATGGAAATGACATAAAGCTACATTAAACATGAAATCTGCACAGATGTTTGTATGATTGCTAGAGTGAAGACCTCAGGGAGAAGACTGTATTCTCCCATGGCTGTCAGGGTAGCCAGCGCCTCACAAATCATCCCAGGTCTGGTAGGCACAATTGTACAGTGATAATAATTAAAGATTATAGTAAACTCATAGAGAAATACAGGCGATAGAAGAAAGAGTAAAATGATGGAATCAGACAAATTTCATGTTAGCATGCTCACCGTAGCCCCGCTTGGTGATTCCCATAGAGATGGGAGACCTGAGGGCAGGAGAGTGAGGGGAAGGCGAACAAGGGGAGAGGGGACACGGAAGCGAGGACCGCAGAGGAGAGCACCACGGGAGAGAGATTCTTTATTTCTAACCAAGATTTATATACCTTTGAGGGTGTGCAAGCCCCCTAATTTCAGGTAAAGACACACATCACAGGGAGGGGTCATACTATAGGTAATACAGTAATGAGAGGATGAAAATCTAGGGGTATACAGGCAATAGGAAGGGGAGAGATTGGGGTATACCTGTGCCAAGATGGACGGATCTCAGATTCAGGATGGCAGCCTAACTTTGGATGTCACTGAGCAGGTTTGACCACTTCTCTGGCTCTCCATGGAAACAATTACCTCCCACAATACGCTGGCAAATAGCCTCTAATGTTTGGCATATTTTTAGGGAAGACAAAGCTGGGGAAAAGTCTTTTTAGATTACACACTTGGACACCACCATTCTGCCCTTTCCAACTTTTTACATACAACCGCACCTCCCACATGCAAATACCTAATATGCATTCAGATGAAACCACAGCATACATGTACTTAAAGTCATATGCCTTCTCACCCTGGAGAGCATTCCTTTATCATGAATCTCAGCCACATGAACATGAATTGTGTATGGCTTTTCTTGTTTCTGGTGGCAACTCTGGGAGGTGAGTGCTTCAGAGATTCGTACAGGAAGTCTGAGATTACAGCATTTGAGCACACGACTCACTGTGTTTGTCTTTATACCCAGGTATCCTGGCCAAGGTGCAATTATGAGTCAGGTCTTGGACTGGTGAAGCCCTCACAGACCCTGTCTCTCACCTGTACTGTCTCTGGATTCTCTTTAACCAGCTATGGTGTGTACTGGATCTGCCAGGCCCCAGGAAAAGGACTGGAGTGAGTTGGTGATATACGGGGTGATGGGAGCACAGACTATAATCCAGCTCTCCAGGCCCAAGTCAGCATCACCTGGGCCACCTCCAAGAGCCAAGTTTATTTAAAACTGAGCTCTGTGAATCCTGAGGACACAGCCGTGTATTACTGTGCTAGAGACACAGTGATGGGAAGTCAGTGTGAGCCCAGACACAAACCTTAGTACATCAGGTCATGGTTTAAGCAGATGCAAGAGACTTAGGTCAGTGATGCTTTCCTCTCAGAAGCTGTGGTTCCCTCGCCTTGTCAGCACCTCTCTAGGGACCATTGTGCAGAGTGTGATTCTAGGGAATCTCCAGGCATCTGACCATACTTCTTTTTATAGGGATGGCCTTTATTTACCATCTACCCAAAGGCAGACTTCACAACAATATGTACTCAGATCTCAGTTTACAATTCAGGATACTAACTAGTGCCATTTGTTGTCAAGTTAAAAATATTAAAAGAAAACCAAACCCACTGCCATTATTTCAATGCCAATTTATAGTGAGTTTCTGATTTTTACTGATGTAGAATCCCCTGTCTTTCTTCCATGGAGTGGCTAGTAGTTGCAAACTGGTGAATGCAAATCTTAGCACAATGCATAACCACTATGCCACCAAAACTCCTTATAAAAATATTAATGCAGTATAAAATTCTTATGTGAGCCTCAAATTTTCTCCAATCCATCAGCTGCATATCCAATATTTTAATTCCAGTAAATACTCACAAATATATGTTTATGTAATAATTTTAACTTACAATAACCTGCATAATATTTTGTTAGGGATCTTTAAGTTGGCTTAAGTTCACAGTGATCACATGAACAACAGTGAGGTGGTTAGTTTATTGTGCAATGTAGCGGATAAACACGTGGTGTTAATTGAAGGGCAGAGTGCTAAATGGCTCGGTGAGCCTCATCTTTCTAGTTCTCGGGTCTCTTGTTTTCTGATGGTTGGACCAAGGTGCAGCTGCCTTAGCCAGTTCCCTGCTTCAGCTGGCAAGGGTTACTTCCTGCAAGACATCCCTGAGAAGAAGCCACATGAACCCACCCCAATGCACCGTAGATACTGGAGCAGCCATGTTGAGACCTCTGCCAGAGCTGAGATGCTTACACATTAATTGACTCAGCTTTCCTCCTACAGTCGGTGTCAATACATGTATTTTTGAGATGGAAATGGACTTTGTGGATTGGTGTTGAACGTATGGGCTAATGTTGGACTTGTGGGCCTGGGCAGCACTGGTTGGGGATGTTTTCTTGATGTGCACTTACCTTTATATAAAGCTCTCTTATACATATGAGTTTCTTTGGATTTGTTTCTCTAAAGTACCCAGACTAATACAAACAGGATGAAATACTGCCCGAAAGTGCGCCATCCTTACAATCATCCCTCTCTTTGGACTCATCATTGCAGCCTTAGGACAATCAGTCCCATTGAAAGTCTCTCACATTTTCATTGACATTCTACTTTACCAAGTACAAGATCATTCTCTGGGTTCTGGTTCTCCTTAATGTCATGCCCAAATAAGTGAGATACAATCTTATTTGAATGATTACAAGAATTAAACAAGATGTGTTTACTCCAAGACAGACCTGCTTGTCCTTCAGGCAGCCCATGACAGATTTAATATTATTCTCTAACACCATGTGCTATTCTGGGTATACTAGAGAAACAAATCCAGGGAGAAACTCACATGTGTGTAAGAAAGAGCTTTATATCAAAGAGTATTTGTATATTAAGAAAACATCCCAGCTCAGATCAAGTCCATAAGTCCAATATTAGCCCCTATGTCTGATATCAGTCTATAAATTCTTCTTCAGATTCATGAAACACATGCAATGATGTAGATCACAGGCCGGTGGGTGGAAAGTCTTGTGGTTCTTATGGTGATGGAAGCATCTCAGCACTGTCATGGGTCTGCACATGGCCCCTCCAGTTCCAGGGCTCTAGCTGCATCAGTGTAGCTCCATGTGGCTTTGTAAACAGGAATGTCTCAACAAGAAGAGATGCTATCTGGGTCTGGCTTCCAGGGAGATATTCATCTCCTTTGCACCTACAAATGAAGTCATCAAGCTGAGATCTCATTGACAGGCTAGACTCCATCCCTTCCCAAGTTGACAAGAGATGATGAAACTGCCACAACATAACCCAAATGCATCAATTCCTTGATATGTCTTATGGGGTATTTGGCCATTACAGGAGTCACTCTTAGTTTTCACAATTCTGGGAGGTGTTTCTGGCACTGAAGACGGTGCCCAGGGTTACTACTAAAATCACACAATGCATTGGACAGAATCCCATATTAAACACTCAAGGAACAAATAATAGTAATAGTATTGACCTAGAAGAACTCTACATAATGTCTTAAGACCAGTCAACATACACATAAATATTCACCTGTAGGAAGTAAAAGTAGATACATGTAAATTATATGTAGTAGAACCTGGACCACAAAACTATGTGGGCATGATTAAATGCTCAACTTCTAGCCAAAAGGTTGGCAGTTCAAAACCACATGGTGACTCAGTTGGTTAAAGACCTGATAAGGTTATCCCATCATTATTACAGAAAAGAAAATCCTTTCAGAGAGTTCTGTTTCATGTAGGGTCACTAAGAGTCTTTATGTTCCTGCACCCAAACAACCTTGGATGCTTAATGTTCTATAAATACGAAGACAAGACTTTTGCAACCAATATTTAACCAAGGCAAAATGAAATTCCACATAAGAACAATTATAAAGAGTGTAGTCTGTTACATACTTCCTTTTGCTAAGGAAAATAAAACATATATCCTTTCCCCAGCACTGTCATTCAACTTTGGAAGAATATTGTGTATTTTCATTTAATTTTGATGATGTTAAGTGCCACAGAATCAATTTCAAATCTCAGTGATTCAACGCAAAAGAGAACTGAATAATGCCTAGTTCAACACCATTATCACAATAAATATGTTTGAGCCCATTGTTACAGCCACTGTGTCAGTCCATCACCTTCTTCTTTACTGATCCCCTTTATCATTGATGATGTCTTTCTCAATGGACTGGTGTCATGATAACATGTTCAAGTACATGAAACTAAGTCTCACCATCCTTCATTCTAAGGAACTCCCAGGCTATGTTTCCCTCACAAGAGATCTGCTTGTTATATTGATAGCCCAGTCCATGGTACTTTCAACATTCTTTTCCAAAAGGTAAGTGAATGGCCATAAATTTGGTTATGGACCCCCTTATTCATAGTCCAGGGCTCATATTCATATACTAATATTGAAAGTATCACCACTTGGCTTCTCAAAGTGACATTTAAAAAGCCCTTAATATGGGCTTCTTAGTACAAAGATATACAGAGATGTGGTGATGTAATGGGATAAGTATTGGGTTGCTCACCACAAACCAGCCAACCATTCCTCCTAAGTAAGATGAGGTTGTCTTTTCCTGTTATTATTTACAGTCAGAGAATTTCTATGAGCAGCTTTAATCAATCTTATACGGTTCCCATGAATCAGGACAGGTGCACTCGCAGTGGGTTTAGTTTTTGAGGAAGAGATCATTCATTTCCTAGCTCAGTTGCGTGGTTTACTGATTTTCCCTCAGTGAAGAAGAATGACTGGCGTGTTCATAGCTCTCAGAACTCAAATGAATAAATTAATGCACACACTAGTGGATGCATTTTTTCAAATCAAACAATACAAGGTACACTGGAACTCGGATAATTTTATGATTGCAAATATTAGGATCTGGGAGGGTATAAATTCAGTGTATGCCTGTGGGCCACCCCACTCTCATTGCTTACATATCACTGCCATACAACGTGCTTCAAGAACCAGCTCTGGAGAAGCTTCCATGTGGAGCTGTGAGCCCTGTCAATTAGCACACTCTTAATAGTCATCCTCTGACCCCCTGATAACAGCCAGTAACACTCATAAGCAAAAGCCTGGTGTGGTTTATTATTTAAATTATATGAACACCCACCCCACCCTCAAGATTCCCCTCTGGAACCAGCAGAATTCCAGAGCCTGCTGTACCAGGGAGACTCTGATACAGAAAGGTCTGCTTGCATTCTTTTTCTCATTTTGATGGTACTGTGTCTCCCATCGTGTCAGTGGCAGGGAGATACAGTAGGTCACAGCAGTTTTAATGACAGGTGGGATATTTAATACTTGTTTTGTAAGTCTCCTTGTGTCCCGTCCAAAGTGAAGCTGCAGGAGTCAGACCATGAGGTGGTGAGGGCATCACAGACCCTCACGCACACTTGCACCATCACTGGGGACTCAGGCTCCAGAACCAGCGCTATTTGGGAGCAGATCAGGCAGCCCTGGGAGAGGCCCTGGGTGGATAGGAAGGAGCTCCTACAGGTAAGAGTGGTTTAGCGAATACACACCATCCTTCAGAGATCATCTATTCATCAACCCAGACACATCCAAGAACCAGTTCTCCCTGCACCTGAGCACTGTGGCCGTGGAGGACCCGGCTGCGTATGACTGTGCAAGAAGACACAGTGAGGGAAAGTTAATGTGAGTTCCCATATAAACCACCCTGCAGCACAGGGTTGGGGTTGAACTGAAGGGAATTCAGGGTAATGGGTGTGCTCAGGCCCAAAAAGCACAGGCCCAGGATCCAGGAGTAGGTGCAAGTGAGAGCACAAATAGGATGGTCTGCTGTGGTTTTTAGTTTATTTTGTTCAAACAAAATTTGGATTTTAGCAACAGATTTAGTAGGAATTCCAGTAGGAGCCATTCTATTTTCTCTTAATGTAAAAGAAAACGAAGATGAAGCAGAAGTAGTAGAATTAGTAGAACAACAACGAGAAAGGGATTGCTGTAAAGCTTTAGAAAGGAAATAGTAGCATAAAGTAAAAAGTTGTGGAAAGGGAAAACAAATATATTCCATGAAATAAGTGCTAAAAAGTGGTCAGGTGGAAAGCTGGAAAAAACAAGGGTAGAGAGTAGGGTTAGCCTCATTGGAGTTCACAATGACTGCTCTTCACTATAGTTTGCTGGGTCATTCAAGCCTGTGTCCTCAGGTTTCAATCCATTAATTTGCAAGGGGAAACTGTTTTCAAATCTCTCTTGAGTGGTTCATCTGCCTTTCCTTTATGAAGCATATTATGATTTGTGAACATTGGACTTATGTAGAAATAAATTCTTTTCACCCTCTTCCCTAAAAACTGGTTGATTTATATTTAGAAAAATCAAATCAAGTGAGTCCATTCTGGGAGCTGTTTCCAGAGGAGAGTACCTTAGGAATTCAGACATGAGAGTGGGGAGATGCTCCTCTTGAACACATGGCTAACTGTGATTGTCCTTGTTACCTTGGGTCTATCTCCGGTGCAACGCTAGAGGCTGGACCCCAAACATACAATTCACATCTGTCCAGTCACTTAAGACTGATATAAACCCTATAGAGCACTGGTTCTCAACTTGGAGGGTCGATACCCCTTTGGAGGTCGAACTACTCAAGGTAATTAGTTTATTGTGCCTACCTGGCCGATAAACACATGTGGGATTGTTTGAAGGGCCGAGGGATAAATGACTCGGTGAGCCTTGCCTTTCTAGTTCCCAGGTCTCTTGCGTTGTGATGGTCGGACCAGGGTGCAGCGGCCTTGGCCAGTTCTCTGCTTAAGCTGACAAGGTTCACTTCCTGCAAGACATCCCCAAGGAGAAGTCGCATGGACCTACCCCAATACAGCCCTGGAGCAGCCGTGGCAGACCCCTTCCAGCACTGAGATGTTTACATGTTCTCTGATTTGGCTTTCCTCCAGTCATTGTGTGTATTTTGTGAGGTGGAGGAGGACTTAATGGATTGGTGTCAGACATAAGGGTTAATCTTGGACTTGTGGGCTTGGGTACCACTGGGTTGGTATATTTTCTCGATGTGTACTTAACCTTTATATAAAACTCTCTCTGATACACGAGTTTCTTTGGATTTGTTTCTCTAAAATACCCAGACAAACACCGTTTTGCAGGGATCGCCTAAGACCATCAGAAAACACATATTTCTGATGGTCTTAGGAACCAAGACACCAATCCTCTATCTGTCTCCAGGCAGATCCTCCCACATGCAAAAAACACCCACATATGAGTAACTGGCGTAATGATATCATAACTCCAACCCAATCACATACACCCCGTACAAATGCAAGTGTGTGTGACAGGGTTAGTGCCATAATGTGCTTTTGCTTACCAGTAACACATGTGTAGAGAGCAGCTACTTTGTAGAGAGCAGCTGCTGTGTTGAAAGTATCTAGTCTGTTAAAAGCAGCTACTGGGTTGGAAGCAGCAATACTGGAAGTAAAACAACACTTCATGAATTATAATTACAGGGTAGATGTAAAATCATGTACTGTGAAATCAACTACTGCAAAAATATGTAAACATCTGAACCATGGGAACTTAATTTGGACGCTGAATTGGAAACTCACAAGGGCAGTTCTACCCTGTCCTATAAGCATCCCTCTGAGTCCATATTGACTCGATCGCAGTGATTGATTTTTTGTTTGCTTGTTTTATTTTTTTGACAATTCATGATTTATCCATGGGGGCAGAAAACCTCACATGAAAGCAGGTGTAGTAGTTACATAATTTCAAATTCACCTGATAAATTAGTCTAGGGGTGAAGGTTAGCCTGTCATTCATGTCAAAGCTCCATGATGCTTCCTGGTGGGCTTGACCTTCTCATGAGAATTCTGGGAACTTCCACTCTTTCTCCCTGGAAGTTGGCCAACTTCTTTCTCTCTGATTCACCTTCACACTGTTCAGAGAGCCAAAAGAGCCACATAGAGACCTGAGCCAGCACTAAGAAAGTCTACCGCCATTGGATACACAAGAATTTTCAGCCACCGACCTGTGATCCTTCTGCATTCAGCATCATTGCATGTGGTGCATGAGTCTGAAGAGGAATATATGGACTAGTATTGGAGTAATGGGCTAATATCAGACTTATGGACTTGGTCTGGACTGGGCTGAGATGTTTTCTTGATATCCAATTACACTTTGATATAAAGCTCTTTCGTATACATTATGAGTGTCCCTGGATTTGTTTCTCTAGCCTACCCAGTCGAACAGGGCAGGTATTTCAAGAGAAGTCCCCTTTTCTTTGCAAAATCTAGTCTCTGTTTCCCAAGATTTAAGGATATGGTGAGTCCATCAGAACTGGCAACATAAATCAGTTTAATTCAGTAAATATTTGCTGATAAGTGACTTTTTTTTTGATTCCTTATAAAGTTAGGCGACAGTATTCCATAGTCTGTGGAATGATCTCACCAAATTGGGAAATGTAACAATATTGAAATTCTTGTATCTCCATTTTCAGCCAGCAACTTTGGAATCTGACTAGAACTTTCATAATGAAATTATCTAGTATAACAGCCATAAAAGAAGCATAGTCTTTATGGATGCAAATTAATAGGGACATGCTTCACTTTGATCTGTCCCATAAGCACTTGTTGTGAGAGACCCAACAGACAAGAGTTACTTGGAGGAATTAAATTTAAATTCCAGACCTCGCAATTTGGAAGAGTCTCTACAAATATTCTGCCCATGCACTTGAAACCATTGGATTGATAGAACCTCTGGTGAGTGATAAATTAAATTAGCAGAGTGGGGAAATCATGATATGCATAATTGAATCGAACTGTCATGTTTAACTGCCCCAATAGCATTCAAGCAAAATAAAACAAGATAAAAGTACAAACTCCAACTCTAAGGACAGTCAAGTTTAACAACTCCCCTCCCCCCTTCTCCCATCACGTTTTAGTGCTCCCGCTTGTTTTATATTTAAATTTTGTTACTCTGACATAAAATTTACCTAGAGCATTTGATGCCAGCTACTTCTTTTTTCCTAAAGGCAGTCTTCATACATGACACTGCTTTGGGGAGCAGAATGGCCCTTCACCTCAAAGGTCATTAGTTTCGGTTCTTGCGTCAGCACCATTAACACCGTGGCAGGGTTGAATGGCTGGATGGTTCATGTTAGTGAGGAGGATGCCCCATCTGGGGAATCTGATCACAAGCTTACACAGTCCACGTACGTTGTACATCGTTTTATGTCTCCCATGCACACTCTCGGTGCTGGGAGAAAGTACCGTTTCTGCCCGCAGGTGACTTGGCCATCATTATCAAAGTCTGAGGGCCCATTGTTGCGGGAGGACTATCACTGGCTCCTCCCCGCGCCGCCCCAGGCCCCGCCTCTGGCCCCGCCCCCAGCCTAAACAGCACCCTGGTTCTTCCCTTCCCCAGACACCTGGGTGTGTGCATCCAAGCCAATGGTCCGGTCCAGAACTGCCTCAAAGGTGAAGTGAAGGCAGAGACCAACCCCGCCGGCTCCTCCTAACCCGGGTGCTCAGAGATGGGGTGGAAGTGGCGATGTCCCAGCCGGAAGTGTGGCTTATTGGGCGCGTCCTAGCGTCCTACTTACTGTGCGCTGCATGTGGTGAGAGAGAACCTCCTGGTACCTTAGCTCTGCGTAGTAACCAGCGCTCCCAGGTGAGGGGCGCTCTTTCCCAAGGATGTGCGTGTGGGCAGCAGCCAGTTTGGGGTACCCTGGTGCACACAGAAGTCCTGCTGGGGTGTAAGCGACCTTTCTCTTCTCCTCACCTTCCCCAGGGGACGCTCCTCTCGTGGTGAGAGGTGAGCTGGTGTCCCATCCCCCAACTTTTGGATTGGTTGGGGTTCTTGGTGGAAATCCCTGTTGGAGAAAGGTAATCCCAGGCTGGGGGTCTTGTCTTCGAGGTTCCCAGGTTCGTTGCCTTGTGGGTTTCTGCTCACCCCCCTTTTCATTGTTTCCATACATCGATGCCTTCTCCCAGAGACTCCTTGCACCTCATCAGCTCAACGGTGAGCCCTGGGGTCTGTTGTTTCTCTCACTACGAAGAAGAGCACGCGTCTCCAGAAGCTAGTGGCTGCAGCTGGTGCGCAAAACATTAGGGCTTCCTCCGGAGGTTTGCTAAGACTTGTCACCTGTGCGGTACCTTCTTCTGAAGCAGGGCCGGGGGAGAACCCAAGGTCCAGTTCTAGAAACTCCCTGGCTCTTAGTGCCAGCTGTTGTGTGGCCGCAGGGAGTTTCAGCCTTGTGGGTGTAGAAGTGGTATTCCAGTGCAGCCACCATGCACTGAAACTGATTGGCATTCCCAGGTTGCTGGGCTAAGCCCTTCCAGGACTGGGGCCTCAAGGAGATGGCCCAGTTCGGTGGCTCTTAGTGAACACCTTGGCAGCTGGCAGGAGAAGAAGAGACAGGCCCCGCCCAAGAAAGATTGGGTTCAGTGACCTGGAACTCAGTCAAAGGGAGACCCAGTATTTTGGGGAAAAGCTTATAGGTCTCTAGAAGGGCCAGAACCCTTCTAGGGTTCGTTGGAAGCATTTACTAAGGAAAGCATAGGTTTCTTATGTTTACAAAGCTTCCTCCATCTATCTTGCCACCCAGCTGTGTTGTCAGTCTGTGGAAGCTGGCAGCCAGTCCATTGGAGTTATCCAGACCACCCACAAAGATGTGGGGGAACCCTCCTATCAAAAAGAGTACAGATATCCCAAAGACTTACACACTCAAATTGAGCCTGGATTGGATTGGGCTCCTTCTACCCTCCTGCTGCTCTGGCCTCTTTTGCTCTCACCTCTTCTCTCTACCTGTAAGACTGGCTCTCCCTCCCACTTAGATTCTTTCTGCAGGTTCTGCAGCAGACATTAGAGCTATTTAACCCCTTCCTCACCAATTCTACTGTAGTTTGTTCATGTTCTCTTATGTAATAGTGGGTCTCATGGATTTTACACATTTTAATTTAGCTAATCCTCTGGCTTTAGACGAAGGGCCAGCTCTAACCTTTCTTACCTAACTATTCTAAACCCCTATGATTTCCTGTTCCCTACAAACCACACCTCCCTCAATAAATCTATAAATTAAAGGTCTCACTCTGTCTCTTATCTCTGTAAAACCTGAGATATGGTGGCCTGCACGGGGGAGGTGGGGGGCTGTCGAGGCTAGGACTGGAGTGGCACTTTCCTTTCCCTAGCCTCTAAAGTTCCCAGCAGCCTTCCTGGACCCCCTTCAAGCCAGTGAGCCTAACAGAGGGATCTCCACATCTTCAGCTAAAGACCCTCTGACAACACATTGGTGAGTGTTAAATCCAAAGCTCCCTACTTCAAGGTCATCTGCTCATTTTCTCTTGGCCTTTCTGAAAATGTCCACGTACCAGAAAGCTTTGCTCAGTCAGATTGTCTTCCCAGCCCCGGGGGCTTAGGTGGTAATTACCCAGTGTAAGGACGCTCTCCTGTTTTACTACCTCATATAACAGAGCTCACATTTTCACTCAGCATTTTAAAATGGGTTGTAAGAATGCTCAGTGTGTTAGTCCAGGTAGGCTAGAGAAATTCATAGAAAGTCGTGTGTATAAGAGGTTTATATAAAGAGAAATTGTACATTAACAAAGCATCCCCACCCAGTCCAGTTCAAGCCCATAAGTCTGATATTAGCCCATATGTCCGATACCAATCCATGAAGTCCCCTTCAGACTTAAGAAACACATGCAATGATGCTGAATGCAGGATAATCACAGGCCAGTGGGTAGAAAGTCTGGATTCAGTGGTGGTGTAAGCATCTCAGCATTGGCAGGGGTCTCCATGTGGCTTCTCTAGTTCCCAGGGCATGGGGTCTATCAGCATAGTATCATGTGTCTGGTCAGTAGAGCGTCTCTAAGAGAGTGAGCCGAGAGAGAGAGAGAGAGAGAGAGAGAGAGAGAGAGAGAGAGAGAGAGAGAGAGAGAGAGAGACTGTCTCCCGCCTCCAAGAAGGAAATAAGGAAATTCCGGAATTCCAAAATTGCCAGGAGAAGGCCGTACCCACACAGGGGCCATTGGTTATATTTTGATTGGCAGCCTGGACTCCACCCCTTCAGTCTTAATCATCAAATTGTCAAATGTTTATATAACTACCACACTAAGCAATGGCATAAAATACTTCTAGTTTGTGTACTGGCAAACTTCAATTCACTCGGTCTTAAATCAGTTATTCATAGGGGAAAATTGATTTTCTTATGTAATAATGCATGACTGCAGTACAAATTGGACAACAATTCAAGATGGTCACCAGGTGGTATACTTGATTTTAAATTTTTTCAAGATCTCAATAATTTCTTTTTAATCTACAAAATATATTCTGATATTCCGTATATCCAAGTTTTCTCCTTTGTGCTCAACCTCATTTATTTCAGAATTGTTCCACTATGCAAGTCCTACTGGTTCAGGAGAATGTTCCTCTCTCAGACTAAGAATCAGTCTGTGATCCTTCTGTTCATGATATGCCGCCAATTTCAGTGCCTATTGTCTCTGACCAAACTGCAGCTGTGCCTTCTTTCTCCCCTCCCCTTTACAACCTCCTTCAGGTTTCTCCAACCCACAGGATGCTGCTACATTCTCCCAGTTGCCAGACTGTAACCCTATATCTCTTGCTATAGTGTCTCATTCTTCTTCAGCCTTCCTCCTCACCACCTCCTCCCACTCCTGCCTTGTTTCAACACCCTCCCACCACCTCTGAGCCCACACTCTGTAATCCAGTATCCCCTACCCTGTTACCTCATACACTTTCTACCCAAACTCCTCCCTTGTCCACACCATGATTGTCCAGTCCTCCCACCTCTCTGTCACCAGTTCCCCTCCCACCCTTGCCATGTTATAAGACATCTGACACCTGTCCCCTACTGCCAGCACCATCTCCACCTCTCATTCTTTTATGTCCAGCCCTCTCCAGCACAAAGACAGCTCCTTCAAATCCAAAGCATCCATGCTCAATCCTATCCCCCCTCAGTACCCTCTGTGATGTTGCAGGAGCAGAGAGGCTAGTAAAAATCAGATCCCTTTTTTGTTAAATTATTTTTCAGGCTTAGGAAAACATCTTAGATGCTATACATTGGACCCAGACACTTACATTAAAGAATTTAAATATCGGCTTTGCAGATGCTGCTGCTTGAATTTTTAGGGTTTCTGGTCCAGCCATGGTCACCCCTACTGTGTTTTTCGACATAGCTGTCAATGGTGAGCCCCTCGGCTGCATCTCTTTCAAGCTGTTTGCAGACAAGTTTCAAAGACAGCAGAAAACTTCCGCACTCTGAGTACTGAGGGGAAAGGCTTTGGTTATAAAGGCTCCTTCTTTCACAGGCGCATTCCAGAGTTCATTTGCCAGGGTGGTGATTTCACATGCCATAATGGCACTGGTGCAAGTCCATCTATAGAGAGAAATTTGAAGATGAGAACTTCATCCTAAAGCACACAAGTCCTGGCACCCTGTCTATGCAAATACTGGGCCCACTACAAACGGTTCCCAGTCAGTTATCTGTCCCGCAAAGACTGAGTGGTTGGATGGCAAGCACGTGGTCTTCGGTCTGGTGAAAGAAGGCATGAATATTGTGGAAGCCATGGAGCGTTTTGGTTCCACGAATGGCAAAACCAGCAAGAAGATCACCATTGCTGACTGTGGACAACTCTAATTAAATTTGATCTGAATTTTCATGTTTTATCTTAAGCACCAGACCATTCCTTTTGTAGCTTGAGAAATCACCCTTCTGTTCCCAATGTGCTTGCAGTATCGTTTAATCTTGTGCTCTCCCTCCAGTTACTCAGGTTTCCTACTTTCCTTATTTCTCCTGTGTCCAGCTGGAAAGCAGATTTAAGTTTATGATTATGAAATAAAAGATAAACAATAAAATAATTTAAATATCTCACTCAGTCATATGATCTTACCTGTCATGACATCCATATGATTTTAACAACTACCTTGACCCCTGAAGATCGGGAGAGAATCTGGATAGCTGCACAAAGAGAGCTGATGAAGGGTATGCCCAGACTGGGTTAAGCCCGTGGACTTCAAGGCAGTTCCCAAGCACAACCCTAATTAGAATTATCAGATGATCATGAGCACCTAATTCTTCAAAATGATATGATTTTCATCTCATTGAGGGCTTGCCAAAAGCCTCAAATAAAGCAGCCAATTATGACAAAATTAGGGAAATCATTTAGGAACCAAATGAAAATTCTGCCAAATTTCTGTCACATCATCTTCCAGAATGTTTAAATATATGAAAGTAGACCCTACTACACCAAAAGGGATCATTGTACGTCACTCAAATTTCATCTCACAATCAGCTCCAGACATTAAAAGAAACCTTAAAAAGTTAGACTGTGGACCCCAGACTTCACAGCAAGATCGCAGTGCAGCATTCAAAGTTTTCAACAGTAGCGAGGATCAGGAAAAGTTATATAAGCTATCAAGACTTAAGGTTAAATTTCAAATGTTAGCAAGTGCCCTCCAGGACCGAGTGGGTGTATCTAAACTAGTTATTGGGCCGCCCACGAGTGAACCATGAGCACCCTGCTTCAGATGCTCCCACTCGGGGCCATGGGCAAATGTATGTCCTAATTTGTTACCTCCAAGAAAGTAATGTCCATAGTATGAACAGAAAGGTTGCTGGGGAAATGACTGCCCCACTCAACCCAAAGTGTGTGGTACAGTTTATTCCACTACACCTCCGGAGCAACCTGCTCAAGATGCCTCAGTAGAAGAGCTGCTTGGCTTGGCCTTGGAGGATTGATGGTACCCAGGGTATAAGGCCCCACTGAAGATCACCCACCTCAAGTCCAGGTAACTACAATTGCCTGAAGTAAGCCCATTTCTTTCCTTTTAGAACCTGCATCTGAGATACGACTTTCTCGTTGTTTCTTTCCTCCTGCAAAGGTCGAGAAGCTGTGCCTGCCCTTTCCTTTTTCCCTTGTTGAAAAATATTTTCAGCTACAAATGTCTATGTTCCTCTTGAAATGGAAGACTTCATACACAAACAAACTGAAGAGTAACTTCTGGACATAATTTCAGATTTGTTCTTATCTGTGTCAGATATAGATTTTTATGAATGTACACCTAGCCTTTCAGTGATTTTATTCTGTTGAGTTTCAGGAGAGGTAAGTTTGGTTGCATTTTGTCAGTGATTACTCTCCTGCTACCCTAGCCACCATCAAGCGATTAGAAGGAAATCAATTTTGTTTGTTACTTACCTCTTTTTTTTTACATTTTATTAGGGGCTCATACAACTCTTATCACAGTACATACATATACAAACATCAATTGTATAAAGCACATCCGTACCTTCTTTGCCCTAATCATTTTCAAAGCATTTGCTCTCCACTTAAGCCCTTTGCAACGGGTTCTCTTTTTTCCCCTCCCTCCCTGCTCCCCCCTCCCTCATGAGCCCTTGATAATTTATAGATTGTTATTTTGTCATATCTTGTCCTATCTGGAGTATCCCTACCCCCCCTTCTCTGCCATCCAGCTCCCAGGGAGGAGGTCACATGTGGATCATTATAATCAGTTCCCCCTTTCCAACCCACTCACCCTCTACTCTCCTAGTATCACCTCTCACACCCCTGGTCCTGAAGGTATCATCCACCCTGGATTCCCTGTGCCTCCAGCTCCCATATGCACCAGTGTACAACCTCTGCCCAATCCAGTCCTGCAAGGTAGAATTCGGATCATGGTAGTTGGGGGAGGAAGCATGCTGGATCTGGGGAAAGCTGTGTTCTTCATCAGTACTACATCACACCCTGACTGACCCATCTCCTCTCCTAAACCCCTCTGTGAGGGGATCTCCAGTGGCCGGTAAATGGGCCTTGGGTCTCCACTCTGCACTTCCCCCTTCATTCACTATGGTATGTATATATATACACACACACATATATATACACATTTTTTTTGCATGATGCCTTATACCTGGTCCCTTTGGCATCTCGTGATCGCCCAGGCTGGTGTGCTTCTTCCATGTGGGCTTTGTTGCTTCTGAGCTAGATCACCGCTTGTTCACCTTCAAGCCTTTAAGACCCCAGATACTATCTCTTTCGATAGCCAGGCAACATCAGCTTTCTTCGCCACATTTGTTATCTACATCTTAAGATATGTTCTGCAATAAAACAAGTATTGTCGTAAGTCTGTGCTTCTGGGAGATCCTATTGACTTTGACACAAGAGGCTTTAAACTATTAAATATTTTAGAAAAATCTTTATGCAGTTCCAATGTCATCTAAGACATCTTCTCTAGCAAAGTTAAGACGTTGGTGTGTTTCTGTCCTAATGGGAACGCTCTCACTAAAAATATGATATTTATTGTTAATATTACAATTGTGTTGAAGAAAAGTTTACTGTAAGGCCATGTCTGTTCCTGTGATTTCTTGTAATATTAATGTGAATGCTTTTTTCTCTTCTCTTTTATTTCAACCCAAATAGTAACTTTCATTATAAAACCAGAAATGAGAAATAACCTAAATGTCTAAAAAGAGATAAATTGTAGTATATGCGTGTTCCTTCTCTAAGATGTTAAGCATTAAAATCAATTCATGCTGACTAGATATAAACTTATGGGTCTATTGCCACATAAATGAAATAAATTGAGTGAAATATGTTAAGCAAATGAGCATACATACTGTCTTAAATCAGCTATATATAAATCGCTTATTGTGTATGAAACAATATGAACAGGACTGTATTCTGTGTATCGCAATCACATAATAAGGAACCATTTCCAAGTAATAATCCCAATGAATCCTTCTGGGAGACTCATTTACGTTTAAGGTGGAACAGTGAGCATTTTGAAAATATTCAGCCATAGTTGCCACTGTATATTAGGAAGATATGCAAATACCGCCCCCCCCCCCCTTCTGCTAATAAAATCCACACCATTCCCAACCATACAGCTCTGGGAAAAGATCATCAGTACCAGAGTCCCCAGGTAAGCCCATTCAGTAGTTTGTATGAACACAGACTTGTCTCACTCAGGTATTTTAACAAGTCATTTTATTGAGAGCTAGTGTGTGGAGCAGGAGACTGGAAATATGTCATGGTTTTCATGACCAGCATATTCTGTGTTTGCAAGTGTCAACACTAATGTGCAACCGGCTGGGTCTGAAGGAGACTTGAGGGAGCTTAAGATGTCTTTGAGATTCTTTTGTGCAATCTCTGGATTCACTTTCAGTAGCACTGCTGTGACCTGTATCAGTCATGCTCCAGGCCTACAGTGGGTTTCACATATTAGTACTGTTGCTATCGCATATTATGTAGATTCCATGAAGGCTGGTGTACCATCTCTAGAAACATTGCCAAGAACACACTGTATCAGCGAATGGACAGTCTAAAAGTCAATCACAATTCCATGTATTACGGTGGGTAAGACACACGGAGGGAAGTCAGTGTGAGTACAGATACGAACCGCCCATGCAGGGAGGGAGCTGTGTATTGTAGGGTGCTGTAAGGGCCTGAAAAGAAGGAAGCATTCTGACTCTGGAGCATTTGGAGAGGGAGTTTCAAGTCAGGTTTCTTACTTTGATCCAGGGTTCTTCATCTCATAGTTTCCCACTTGGAATCTATATTGTTTATGATTCAGTGCCTACCCTTAATATTTGTGGATTCAAAGTTGTAAGAAGAGAAAACATTCTGTTGGAGAGGAAAACAAACAAATGAGCTTGTTCTACAGGGAGTGTATATTACTCTGTCAGGGGTGATCAGCATATGTCTTGAGGTCAGTATGTTAGTCTGGGTGGATTGTAGAAATCAATTCATAGGCACTTCTATGTGTATAGAAAGAGCTTTATAGAAGCAGCAATTGTAAATTGAGAAAGCATACCAGCCCAGGACAGATCAAACTTATAAGTCCAATAGTAGTCCATATGTCTGACACCAATCTGTAAATTCCTCTCGATTCATGCAACATATGCAACAACGCTGAGTACAGGCAGATCACAGGCTAGTTAGTGGGTGGAAGGTCTTGTGGATCCAGTGGCCTTGAAAGCATCTTAGTGCTAACATGGGTTTCCATGGGACTCCTCCAGCTCCAAGGCTCTGGCTGCTATTTGCGTAGCTCCATGTGACTTGTGAACAGGAATGCCTCGCATGGAGAGAATGTATGTGGCCTCTAGTGAGATGTTTATCTTATTTGCACCTCCAAATTAGGTCATTTAGCTGCAAACTGATTGACAGGCTAGAGTGCATTCCTTTGCAAGTTGACAGGAAATCACTTAACTGCCACAGTCGAATAGCTTTCAGGCAGACTCAGTGAAGTTCCTGGGACTCAACTAATGGCTGTAAAGTTGGTGGTTTGAAAATTGGTGTCATTTATTCAAGTATAATATATTGAAAAAAGTTGCTTTTCACCCAAACTAAAAGTCTGCTAAAACTGATCATTTCCAACTCCTAGTAATCCTATAGGACAGATGAGAACTTCTCATATAAGAATACCAAGCCTGTAGTTCCTTATGAGGTTATTCTACCAAAAATTTCTCCCACAGAGCAGTTGCTGGGTCTGAATGATTGACTTTTCATTTATCTACTGGGCAAGTCACCACTGTACAACCATGGTAGGTAGTTCTTACCTATCCATTCAAGTGATAATTTTAAAATATTATATTCTGTCAAATAATCATTATAGTTTAAAATTATATATTTCCGAAAGTCTTGCTGTTTTTCTTCCTGACTCTTCCCCTAGATCAAGGATCAGCAAATTTCTTTTTTGAAAAAGGCCTGAAAATCATACTTTATGATTCCACTGGTCATATACTCTTGGAGACTATTACTGAACCCAACTGATGGAGTGTGAAAATAGCAGCAAGCAGTAGAGAAGGACATAGCCGTGTGCTGATAGAATTTTATTCACAAAGAGAGACTCTTGGCCATGAGCCTGTTAACCAAAGCCCTATCTGAAGGTCTGCACATCTGTACATTCTTTGCCCTAATCACTCTCAAAGCATTTGCTCTTCACTTAAGCCCTCTGCATCAGGTCCTCTTTTTTTGTCCCCTCCCTCCCCGCTCCTCCCTCCCTCATGAGCCCTTGATAATCCACAGATTGTTATTTTGTCATCTCTTGCCCTTTCCGGAGTCTCCCTTCCCCCCTTCTCTGCCGTCCATCTCCCAGGGAGGAGGTCACATGTGGATCCTTGTAATCAGTTCCCCCTTTCCAACCCACTCACCCTCCACTCTCCCAGTATCACCCCTCACACCCCTGGTCCTGAAGGTATCGTCCACCCTGGATTCCTTGTGCCTCCAGCTCCCATATGCACCAGTGTACAGCCTCTGCCCTATCCAGTCCTGCAAGGTAGAATTTGGATCTTGGTAGTTGGGGAGAGGAAGCATCCAGGATCTGGGGGAAAGCTGTGTTCTTCATCGGTAATACATCGCACCCTGACTGACCCATCTCCTCTCCTAAAGCCCTCTATGAGGGGATCTCCAGTCGTCGACATTTGGGCCTCTGGTCTCCACTCTGCACTTCCCCCTTCATTCTCTATGGTATATATATATATACCCATATACACACAGATATATACATATATATTCTTTTATTTTTGCATGATGCCTTATACATGGTCCCTTTGGCACCTCATGATCGCACCGGCTGGTGTGCTTCTTCCAGGTGGGCTTTATTGCTTCTGAGCTAGATGGCCGCTTGTTCACCTCATCAATTTGCTCTTATGAAGGAGTTGGTCTCAAGCAAAATAGAATACCTTCCATAATGTGGGAAGGGGTAAACCTATCAGCCAAAGGCCTTCAGCGTAGAAAGGGAGTTTCCCTAGGGTGTGTTCTGACCATTCTTATTCTTGTCTTTTCCCATCACCTAACCTATGGATTTTAGGATGAACATCTACAGAGCTCTTTAGGCTGTTGCCTGACCTATGAATTTGGAACTTTCCATTTCCCTATGTGAGCCAATTCCTAGAAATAAGCCTCACTCTCTGGGGCTCTGGTGTCGTAGTGGGTGTCCCTTTGGGCATCCAACAGCAAGGACATCAGTTTGAAAACACCAAGGGCTCCTTGAGGGAAAGATGAAGCTTCGTAATCTCCTGAAGAGTTACAGTCTCCAATGCCCAAAAGGTCAGTTCTATACTGTTTTACACAGTCACTTTGAGTCCACCTTGATGGCAATGAGTGGCCGGTGCAGTGGTTAACCATAGGAGCCCTGGTGGACATATCAATATCTCCAGTTACAGCTATATAACTGGTTTGGTTTCTCTAGGGAACACTGACTATGACACTCTCCATAGGCAGGGCTGAGACCTCTGTTGAGATTTCCCTCTTGTGCCCTTCCTTGATTCCCCCCACAGGTGCTTATTCCCTTGAGCATTCCTCAATAAATGTCAGGAATCCAGAGCTAATTCCATCACAGTGTCTCCTTCTTTCAGGGAGTCTGAATGGCTTCCGGGGAGTATGAACTGCAGTCTCCATCCAACTTCCTCCTTCTATTTCTATGATCTGGATCTTATTTGGGGCTCATTTGGTTGTAAACAGGTAAAGAGACCAATACTTGGAAGAGAGAATCCTAGGAAAATGGAAAGGTGGGGAGAACAAGAGGACAGCTGGCTCTGTCGACGGTTCCTGACCACCACTGACATGTTCCTGTGTTCTTTGTGTCTGTCTCTCAGGGCACATGCTGTAATCTCGCAACATAGACTGCCTCCTCCACGTGGCGGGACATGTGCTTCTGAACTATGCTTCTTAGATGCCAGGCCACTTGCAAAAGCGGGACTTTCTTTTTCGTTTTTTGTTTGGAAATGCTCCAGAAAAAGCGTCTAGTTGACACATCTTATGTCAGTGTCTCCACTGGGCCAATGAAAACAGCCTTGTGACCGTATTGAAATGTGATGTATTCCCCAGGGAACTGATGTTGCAGCCAGTGAGGTAGTTCACAGGGACAGATAAGAAAGGGGGTTGGGACAGATTAAAATAATAATAATAATGTCTATTTGCAAAGAATAGGGCCTTATTATTTTTCGGATGCCCCCATCTGAACACCCTACCACTGAATATAGGCAGGAGGTAGGGCCCACCTGTCACTCAAGCAGCTAAAAATGTACAGCACTTGCTGTAGCAGCTGCTAATGTGCCCATGTATTAGCATTTGGCACCCACCACTCCCATAAATGCCAATGGTCTCACAGGAAGCACATGTAACTCCCCACACAGGGAACCGTCATTGAGCAGACAGGGGAGTTGACATCCTCCAGGACCTAATGCCACTTTAACCAATGACACATGAGGATAGGTGGAGCCACACTCCAGTTCCCTCAGCCTTTGGGTGGGACAACTACAAGAGGATTTATACTGTCTCTGGGAACCTACTCAATGACATTTCTTTATCGGCCTCTTCCCTTTGCTCTATCAGTATTACCCTTCTCTACTGGTCCTTCCTGGAGGCACCTCCCAAGGAAACAATAGTGTAGCTGCTATTCCAATTCTAGTGGATTCCAATTCTTGGTGACCGCATTCATGTGAGTCAATCAGAACTGTGCTTTCTGCAGATTCTTTCTCTCCCCTTTTTAAGAGTAGTTTTAAGGACACTGTGAAAGCTTTCCACCATCCAGTTCCAGAACATTTTCATCGACCCTGCAGCCATTAAGCAGTCATTCCCCATTGCCCCTCCCACCCCACCCTGGGAAACCACCAATCTACTCTATGGCTCTACAGGATTTACCTGTCCAGCATTTTTGCTCTAAATGGACTCACAATACATGGCATTTGGTGTTTGGCGTCTTTCACTACATGTCTTGTGTTCACCTGTCTTACAGAGTCTGTCTGAATCAAAGGCCTTAGTTTTCTTGTGGCAGACTATATGTATATCCCACTCTGTGTAGATCATATTTTCTCTATTCTTCTACTGATGGGTATTGTTGGCTTATTGTTTACCTTTTGCCCATAGTGATTAGTGCAGCATCCATCTGGGTACTCGTCTTTCATTCTTTTAGATATGCACTTGGGAATGGACTCCCTGGATCAGCTGGCAAGGGTTCATGACCAAGTGGGTTATGTTGGGCTGCTAACCATAAGGCCAGCATTTTGGACCCTTTAGCTACTGCGAGATAGAAATGCTCTCATAATGATCCACAGCCCCCCAGACCCACCAGCCGCAGTTCTACTCTGTCCTTTTGGGTTGCTGTGAGTCAGAATCAACTCGATGGCAGTGATGAAGCCAGCGACTTGAGAGTGGAACCAGGGACCGTGGAGAATTCTGGCAGTAGCCATGGTGTCCTCACTACCCAGATGTCAGCAGCCACCAGTGAACAAAGGAGGCACAAGCAACATTCTCGCTGACTTCATGCTGGTGACCCAGCTGCCCCTGCTTCCTCAAATGCCATTTCCTCAGCTTTACTGGCAAGGGGGTGTACTCCCTATTATCATGTCACCAACTCTTTCAATGGTCCACCTAGCCAGGTGTGATTCCAGACACTGTGCAGCCACCATCAGCGCAGGTAGCTGCCCACCTCATTTGTACACATGCAAAGAATGTGATCATTCTTGGCACTGGTGTCCTTAGTCATCCTGGTTGGTATATTTACATCCTTCAGGAGCTGGGTCAGTGAGCAAGCACTTCTCAAGGTGCCCATATGATCTGTTTACTGAGAGTGCCAGCCCAAGGATCTGACTTGCCACCCACAGTGAACGCACCTCTGAGGCACAGGGGAAGGCTTCTTTCTAACTGGGAGACCAGCAGGTCTTCTGCAGACATCACTCCCCTGCAGCACTCTGATCCGAGGCCTTTCATATTCCAAAGAGCAGCATTAAGATTCCCATCTGTCACCCAGTCAGACTCACATGTGTGAATTCTCTTTTCAGAGCAAGACAGCCAATGCAGTGAGCTGGGTAAAGGGGCAGTCTCACTCTGAGGAGACTCAGCCAAGAGTGTAGGGACAGGGAGTGAAATGTGCAGCTTCCAGCTGCCACCCAAACCTCCTTAGTGCAGTGGCATGAGAGCAAAGAGATAGTCCTTTGTGACTCTTTGACCTCCTTCCTGGCCTTGGTGGAATTAACACTGCTCAGTGCCAGTCTCTTCTGAATATACGGAAAAGATAGCTCAGAAAAGAATAGAGTTAAAGAAGAGCAGGACAGAGTAAGGTGGCTTCATGGTGTTGCATTTGTGTGTTTCAGAGCCTATCCTGGCTCACAGTGACCCTCTGTGACAGAGAAGAACTGTTCCACAGATTTTTCTAGGCAGAATTTTAAGGAAATGTATCTAGCAGCACAGTGGTTGCATGTGCGGCTGTAACAGAGAGACTGGCAGTTTGAACTCGCTGATCCCCATCGAGAGTGTGAAGACGAGACTGCCTGCTCCCATGAAGACTCCTAGCCTGTTGTTGTCTGTCCATTTGTGGTGCTGTGGTGAGTTGTGTGTTACTGTGATGCTGGAAGCCACGTGACTGGTATTTCAAATGCCAGCAGGGTTACCCCAAGTGAAGAGGTGTCAGGGAAACGTCCAGGCTAAGAACAGAATACAAAGAAGGGTCCCACTGCCCACTTCAGAGGAAGTAGCCGCTGAAAACCCTAACACTATAGCACAGTGTGCCTTTCCTTCCCGTCACAGGGAGTCAGAATCGCCTCAATGGCACAAAACAACCAACAACACCTTTGAGGAGGGAAATGTCCTTCAGTAGGGCTGGGTGAGCTTAAACTGGGTGGCTTCTTGGTTAGCACTTGAGCTCTGAATCATCTCACCACCAGGCTACCATCTTCATGATGCAGGCAAATAAAACCATCTTGGTCCTGCTCGGTATTGCCAGCGTCATCATGCTATTTCTCCCATAAGCACAGCAAACCCGGTTGACACTCTTTCCTCATCACCCCGTGTGTGTCAGAGTAGAAGTGAACCATGAAGTTTTCTTTGATTAAAAACATTTTTATTGTGATTTGGGTGAAGGTTAAAGAGCAGCTCAGCTGTCCATTGAGCAATGCATACACATTTTGTTTCATGTCATTGACAGCAATTCCCACAATGTACCATCACTTCCCCCACATCTTCTTGTTTCTTGTCTCCAAGCTGCCTTCATTCTCAACTTTTTTGAACTTCGTTCTTGGGGGAATGCTGTCTTTTGATCTCATGTGATCTATTATTCTACGGTATTTGTATGTCTCTAATGTCATTGTTCCCATTATAGACCTGTCTATTGTTTGGTTGAACATCGAGCCATGATGAGTTCAGTTCCAGACCTGCATGGTAACTAAGCACCATAGTCTTGCAATTTCACCAGCCTTTATCCAAACAGTAAGCTTGGTGTTATATCATGATTTTGAGTTTTGCCCCACATTTCCCTTCTAGTCTAATCAAGCCCTTCTAATGTGATCTCTTTTATAGCAGTCGATAGTGGGAGCTAGGCACCATCTAGTTCTTCTGGTCTCCAGTGGTGGAGGGTGATCGTTGCTTGAGTCACTAGTCATTAATTCATTGTGCTCAATCAGTTCTCCTCTTCTGCTGTCCTCTGGATGGGGAGAGACCAACTGTTGCCCCTTTCCTGATTGCTCAGGAACTTTGAAAATCCCAGAGACGATGGTCCTGATCCCCCAGGCTCAACAACTCATTCCCTCACAGTTTTTGCATCTGTCTCAGAGATTTTTTCCACCCACACCCAGTTTTATGACATTGGTCCCTGTGTGCTCCACCATATACCTGGATTTATTTAACAACCAAGGCTAATACATTCTATAAACTTTTCAATGGCCGAGGATTCTGAAGAAGATTGCCAGGCTTCTCTTTCACAGCTCCTCTAAGTGGGTTGGGAATGACAACTTTTCCCTTAATAGCAGAGCTCATTAACTGTTTACACCCCTAGATACTCCTTACTCTTAGAAAACTCACTGCCATCGAATCCATGCTGACTCACAGCCAACTTATAGGGCAGAGTAGAACTGCCCCTGTGAGTTTGCCCCTGTGAGTGTCTGAGACTCGAACTCTTTATGGGAGCAGAATGCCTTATCTTTCTCCCACAAAGCAGCTGGTAGTTTCAAACTGCTGATATAGCAATTAGCAGCCCAACCTGTAGCCACTAGGCCACAAAGGCTCTTTTTCTTCTTAGCAAAGAGAGGGAAAATAAGCAAACGGAACATTCCCCTGGTGCTTCCCGTGGATGCTGTGATGGGAGCTGGATCCTGAAGGCCCGGATTGGCAGAAGCTCCATTTACACAGGAACACATGCCTCCCTTGTTAGTATTTGCATTGGGCAAGCCATTTCCTGCGCTGACATTTTGCATCTAGTTAAATGCCAGCAACTCCAGAGAGACATAGCTTTTACCTGTGGCTCTGCCCTTCTGGACAAGCCTTTGGTGCTCGAGGGGGCTACTTTCAGTCTATGATCTTACATGTCCTTTTGGATCCCTTTGTCTCTTGTTTTTGTTTTGATTAACACAAACTGGATGAACAGCTTCAGGCTTAATATAATCGCTGCTGAATATTTCATTGGGAAATGTTCTTAAGAAGGCAGTTGGCATCCATGATCTAAGTGTATGCATAGAGATTTCTTTTCAGATGGTAAAGTGGCTTTGAATAATTATTGTTATTATTAGTGAATTAAAGACAAATGTGCCTCAAAATGTGAATATCAGGTGTGTGTGTGTGTGTGTGTGTGTGTGTGTGTGTGTGCATGTTTTAAAGAGCACATGGCTTGGTGATAGAGAGGGCGAAGCACTGGTGAGGAGCACATGACAGTGTTCAGAGAGATGACAAAGGGTAGTGATGAAACAAAACAGATTCCAACCTCACATCCTCTGCTCCCTGCCTCAGCGGGAGGTCGCAACAAGGAGCAGAAAAGCCAAGGGCATTTACTGCCCTCTCACAGCTGGCAAGCGCCACAGAAGGCACGGGGTTTTAATGCCAAGGCTTTGCTGCTGTGAGGCAGGGAGGGGGGCTTGCCATAGTTTCCACACGCTGACATCACAAACATACCGCAAGTGGGTGTCTTTAACACACCAAAGTCAATGTTCTCACAGCACCGGAGGCTGACAGCATCATGCCAGTGCACCAGCTTGATGGGCAGGCTCTCTTTGTCCACCCCGGGGGGCTGAGGGTTCGTGGGCGTTATTCTTGTTTTGACTTCAAAAACCTCCATGGTTGGTGGTCCTTGGAGCTCTCTGCCTTCTTCCCTTGGAGTTGGTTTGCTTCAGTGTTGAATTGAATCCTTTTGTATCAGCCAAGTGATTGGTGTAAGGTACAGCCTCTTTAATGTCACAAAGAAAATCTCTGCCCAGGTGGGATTACATCCACAGTAAAAAATCCCACTCCTGTAGAGCTCACTCCAGCTCATCATGGCCCTCTCCAGGGGGGTTCCATGGCTGGGCATCTTTATGGAAGCACACAGCCACGGTTTTTCTCCAGAGAAACAGCTAGTGGGTTCTGAACTACCGACTTTGTTGTGAATAGCCCCCTTCTTAACATGTGCGCCAGAAGCCCTGCTCTGCGGTTTGATGAGCAGCCCTTCTGGCCATTGCTAAGGGCTACATGGCAAAGCCATTTGGTACAAGCAACGTTGTCATCAGCAAAGAATGAGTTTAGCTGGCCTCAGTAGGATGCTCAGCAGGGAAGTGATAAACTGCTTGGCTTGGGTTTTATGAAGGAGAAACATGGGTGCTGAGATGTGCAGTCTCTTGATTTGAACCCAGACACTCTATCTCCCAGCCTGAACTCTCACCATCACACTCAACTTTTGGGGGGTCAAATGTTTGACTCACCTGAGAGATGTGCAGGTGAAAGCGTGCCCCAGAAACATCTCCCTCCCATCCCTGTCATCTCGGAGAGTTCTCCAGATAAGGATTGGTGGTTCATGTGATGGGACAGATTGTAGCATTTCCCTTGCACTCCTCAAAGTCAAGAAAATGACCCACAGCACCTCAAGTTGCCAGCAGTGTCAAAGGGGATGTGCTCCTTGAGACTCAAGCTGAGTCCCCAGGAGACGAACTCTCAACTATGGAATTAGCGCTTTTGAAAAGGGGCAAATCTTCCAGCAGTTCTCTCTTCAGAGGCCTGGCCGTACGCTCTGCAGACTTGTGGGCACGCTCACTCTGGTCAACCCAAATTCTTGGGAGAGGCTGATCTGTCCCTAGAAAACTGGCCACATGCAAAAGCATAGAGACCAATATCTGCCTCCTGCTGGAAGGATCTGGAAGGAGAAGGGTGGCTGGAGTCCTCTAGGAGGGAAGTTGAGAGCCAGGAGAGGCAGCAAAGCCACAGTTCCAGCAGGTGGTGTCCTAAGGCTAAGGGAGCTTCCCAAGGATCAAGTGAGTCCTGGAGGTGTCTGCAGCCCATCTTGCTGAGGGCCTCCATTTATTTCAAATATCTATGGATAATGGGAAGGGCCCCCAAGGCCCGCTGGCTGACCTCATATGATACACCGTGACAGCCCATTGCTAAATGATTAGTTCCATAATCATTACGCTTACTTAACTCTACATTCTTTTAATTATTTCTCTATCAGTCCAAATTGCATCTGGCTACATGGGAAAAAACAAACCGACACTAGTGGTCTAATCACAAAAGCTTCATTTTTCTTATATTAACACCAAAAATACCAAACCAGTTGCCACTGAATTGATTCTGATTTACAGTTACCCCATATGATTCAGGGTAGAACTGTGCCCCATGAGGTTTTCAAGGGCTGAATTTTTAAATGTAGATTGCCAGGTTTTTCTTCCAAGGCATCTTTGTCTTAGCAGTGAATTGTGTTAACCCTTTGCACCACACAGGGGTTTGTCTTATACAATAGTAAGTCTTGAAATAGGTAGCCTAGGTCTGGCGTATTTGCTCAGGGACTCATCTTGGATATAGGAGAATGCATGCTTTTTGGTCTGCCAAACTCATGTAACCTATGTGACTCTCTCATCTTTCAATATTCTGACTAGGGAGCATGATAGCAGAAGAGCCAAGGACAAAAATGAAATGGGTTATGCCAGACAAGTGTTTTGCCTTAAACAACAACAAAAACTTTCTTGGGAGTCCTACTCAGTATCTTTCAACTACACATATTTGGCCCAAACTGGGTCAAATGCTTATGCATAGCTGCAAGGGAGCCTAGGAGGGAGCGATTTAAGTAGGTACATTATTACCCTAAACAAAATTGAGCTTCTATTAGTAGTAAGAATGAGAAAAATGGATACTGTTTAGGCATATAGCAGGGTTGGGTAGAATTCTATTTTGTGTCTTAATTTACATTTTGAGTGAACTCAGAAAAAGTCATAGAGAGTAGAACAATGGGATGGATGCGCATCCAACCACCTCAACTACTCATTTCTTTTCATGCTCTCCCTCTAGCTTCCCTGAATAGTTCTTGGTTACACATTGGGCTGCTAATTGCACGGTCGGTATTTTGAAATCACCGGCTGCTCTTCGGGAGAAAGATGGGACTCTACTCTGTAAAGAGGTACAGTCTCAGAACCTCACAGGTACAATTTTACCCATGTCCTGTAGGGTCGATATGAGTTAGCATTGATTCAATGGCAGTGAGCTTGGTTTGGATAGATATGTGTAATCTTAGGATGGAATAGTTTGAATACACAGAAAAAAATTCAGTGGAATCATAACCCTCTAAATAATTACCCTCTAAAGCCACAAAGATCAACTGTGTCCAGCATGGTGACAGTTTAGCATATGCCATGGGCACATTGCTCATATCCCAGTGTTGTTAATCAACAAAAACTCACGCACTGCCACTTATAGTGCCCCTATGCACAATAGAATAAAAGCCTTTCTAGTCCTGTGACATCCTCACAATGGTCATATTTTAGCCTATTGTTACAGCCACTGTGTTAATCCATCTCATTCCGGGTTTACCTGTTTTTTGACGATGCTCTACCAAGTATTTTGTCCTTTTCTAGGGACTAATTTCTCCTGATACCATGTTCAAAGTATATGAAATGGAGTTTTACCATCCTCACTTCTAAAATACATTCTGGCTGTACTTCTTCCGGGATAGACCTCTTTGTTCTGCTGGGCATTCATGGTATATTCAATATTATTTGCAACATCATATTTTAAAGGCATCATATTTTCTTCAGTCTTCCTTATTTATGGTCCATCTTTCACATGCATATGTCAAACATTACCATCAAGTCTATTCTTATTCATAGTGACCATATAGAGTTTCCAAGGCTGTAAATCTTTACAGGGTCAAATAGCTTCCTCTTTCTTCTGTGGAGCAGCAAGTGGGTTGAACCACCAACCTTGCTGTTAGTCATTCAAACCATACCAGACACTGAAATTAAGACTCCTTTCACATGCATCTAAGGTGATTAAAAATATCAAGGCTAAAAGCAGGCATAATTTGCTAATCCCCAGAGTAAAACATTTGCTCTTTCACATTTTAAAGAGGTCTTTTACAACAGATTTTTCCAATGAAATACGTTGATTTATTTTCTGCTGCTTCTGTGAGTATTGATTGTGGGTCCAAGTAAAATAGAGTTTAGCTACATTTCTCTATTTGTAATGATGTTGTGTGTTTATATTTGTCAAGTTGAGAAGACATTTGTATTCTTAGTGTTGAAGACTAATTCATACTGAAGGTGTACTATATGAGCTTTATCAGTAAGTACTTCAAGGCCTATTGACTTTCAGCCAGCAAGATTGGGTCATCTGCATAATACAGGTTGTTAATGATTCTTTCTCCAAACCAGATGTCTCAACTTCTTCATACAGAGCAGCTTCTCAGATTATTTGAATAAGTATAGTGTGATAGATAGGTAGGTTTATAGTGCCAACCTGGCCAATAAGAACATGTGGGATTAATAAGTTCGCAGTTTGATTTGTGGGCAAAGAGATAAATGGCTCAGCAAGCCACACCTATCTCTCAGTTGCTCTCTGGTGATCAGACCAGTGTGTGGCTGCCTTACCTAGTTCTGCAGTTTGCTGCCTGGCTGTACTGCCATATTTTCGGTTCATGGAAGTGAGTTAAACTGAGTCCTTTGTACTGCTATGTGGACTAATTAGCTGTTATATTCCTTCGTGTTCTATCTATCTATCAAATCATAAATGTCCTGGTTTTGTTTCTCTAGAGAACCCTGTCTAACACATATGGTGAAAGGATATAACCACAACACACACTCTCCTGATTTTAAACCACGCACTATCCACTTGTTCTATTCGAACCACTTCCTGTTGGTTTGTGTACAGGTACCGCAGGAGCACAATTAAATGTACGGGAATTCCCATTGTTCTCATATATATTCATATGCTACCCAAAGTTTGTTATGATACACAGTAAAATCCCTCTTTTAAAACAGCCTGGATTTCTGGCAGCTTCCTGTTGACATATTGCTATAACTACTTTTAAAGGTATTGTCAATAAAATTGTACTTGCATGTCATATTAATGTTATTTTAAATTAATTTGCAGATTTTGTTGCGTCATATTTCTTTAGAATGGACACAAATATTAATCACTTCCAGTTGGTTGGCCAGATAGCTATCTTCCAAATTTCTTGACATGGACTATCACTGCATGAGCGTGTTGAAATATTTCCATTCCTATCCCTTCCTTGCTTTTCACTAATGCTTACATTGCAGCTTCAACTTCCTCTTGGCCTTTTGAACTAGTAGGACCTCAACTAATTCTTGGGAACAGAGACTCTGTACACTCCATCCATATTCTTTGGATTCTCCCTACATCATTCAATAGTTTGATAAATAATCCTTGAACATTGTAATCCGAGGCTTGGATTTTTTCTTCTGTTCTTTCAATTTATGATATGCTGACTGTACTCATTCCTTTTGCTTTCCTAATTCCAGGTCTTTACACATTACAATATAATTCTTTACTTTATCTTCTCAAGCTGGCCTTTCAAATTTTTCTGTTCAACTCTTTTATTTCATCATTTCTTCCATTTGCTTTAACTGCTTTAGGTTCAAGAGCAAGTTTCCCAGTCTCCTCTGATATCCACTGTAGTATTTTCTTTCTTTCCTGTATTATTAATGATCTTTTTGAGGAGCCCCCAATAAAATGATTTATGATAAATAAATACATAGCCACAGGTGACATGACAAAAAAAAAAGATTGATGACCTTTATGCTATTTCACAAGTCTTCTGGTAGCTGATCATTAATGTTCAATATGTCCGAACCATTCTTGAGATAGGCTCTAAATTCAGGTGAAATATTGTGATAGTAAGGTTTCGTGTCAATTTAGCTTGACCAAGATCTTCAGAAGGTGCAGCTCACACTCTCCTTGGGGGTATGACCTATTTCATAGCTATAAGTAGACTGTGGAGAATGGGCTCACTCTTTTTCTTCCTGATGAAATGACCCTGGACCCTACGTCTGGCTTCTTGGGATGGCAGTCACCATGAGACCTGCTGACCCTAAGAGCTGTCTGTGGCCTGCCAACTGCCTGTTGACATTGGATTCTCCCAACTCTGCTTCAACCAACCTGTGGTTTTCCTGTTTCTTGGGCTATTCCTCCAACAGCTTCAGGAGTCTGGAAGGGCCTCTAGTTTGCATCTGATTTGTGGGCTGGAGTTGGACTGGGGTTTCTCGTTGTGTGGACTTCTTAATGTAAAATTCTTTATTGATATAAATTTCCTTCTTCTACATGTATCAGTATCACTGGTTTGTTTCTCTAGAAACCCCAGCCGACCACAGATATAATATAGACTGTATTTGGGCTCTTTTGCGTTCTTATTTTAATTTTCTTCAGGTTTGATTTGAACTTGCATATTAGTAATTGATAGTCTTTTACATAGTTGGCCCCCGGTCTTGTTTTGTCTCAATGATATTGAGCTTCTCTATCATGTCTTCCCACAGATTTAATCAATTCCATTCCTGTGTTTTCCACATGTATATATGCCGCTCCTGTTGTTGAATAAAGGTGTTTGCAATGAGGAAGTTATTGCTCTTGCAGAATTCTTTCATGCAGTCTTCAGCTTCTTTTCGATCCCCAAAGCCATAGTTTCTAATTACTCTTCCTTCCTTTTTGTTTCCATGTGTGCATTCCAATTGTCAGCAATTATTAATGCATTTTCAGTACATGTGTGATCAATTTCAGACTAAAGAAGTTGGTACAATTCTTCATTGGCTTTAGTGGTTTGTGAGAAAATTTGAATAATGGTTCTATTAACCGGCCTTCCTTGTGTATGAAGATAAATATTATTCTGTCACAGGCAGCATTGCACTTCAAGATAGATCTAAAAATGCTCTTTTTGAGGATGAAAGAGACATTCTTTTGAATTTGTCATTGTCAGCATAGTCATTCTTATCATTTTAAGATTCAAAGGGACTATTTCAACTCACCAATGCCTAGGATATTGATCTTCATAGGTCAGATTCCGTTTTTTTATGATTTCCAATTTTCCTAGATTCTTATTTTGCACGTTTCATGTTCTGATTATTAATGAATGGTTGCAATGATTTTTCTCATTTTGAATTATAATCCATTAGCAAATGAAGGTGCCAGAAGAAGCTTTAGTACACTTTGTTGCTAGATGCCTTCAAGTCAGTTCCGTCTCATAATAATGCCTACACAACAGAATGAAACATTGCCTGGTCCTGCCCCATACTCAAAAATTTTGGTATGTTTGAGTCCATTGTTGTAGGAATTGTCTCGATCCATTTGATCGGGTGTCTTCCTCTTTTTGCAACCCCTCCACTGTAATGTGTATGATGTCCTCCAGGGACTGGTCTGTCCTGATAACATCTGCAAAGTACATGAGATGAAGTCTCGCCATCCTATCTGCCAAGGAACATTTAGCTGCACTTCTTCTCAGACAGATTTGTTTGTTCTTCTCTCCACCCATGGTATTTTCAGTATTTTTTTGTCAGTACCTTAATTCAAATGCACCAGTTCTCCTTCAGTCGTTCTCATTCAATGTTCAAATTTCACATGCATAAGGTGTGGCGGAAAATGCCATGCCTTGGGCCAGGCGCAACTTAATCCTAAGTGAAATTCTTGATCTTCAGTACTTTAAAGTGGTTATGTGCAGTAGATTTGCCTAATGCAATATGTTATTTGGTTTTTTTGATTGTTGTTTCATGAGCATTAGCTGTGAATCTAAGCAAGACGAAATCCTTGATAACTTCAATATTTTCTCCATTTATTATGATGTTATCTACAGCTCCTGTTGTGAGGTTTTGAGTTATCATTAAGGTGGACTCTACTTTGAGGAAGCTCTCTTTCTCGGTGATATTTTGATTGTTTTGCAATCTGAGGGACTCATTTTCTGGCATTATATCAGACAATATTTTACTGCTATGCATAAAGTTTTCAATGGTGAATCCCTCAGAAGTGGACTGATTGTTTTGTCGTCCTGTCAGTTCTTAGTCTGGAAGCTGTGTTGAAATCTGTTCACCGTGGGTGATCCTGCCTGGTATTTGAAGTACTAGTGGACTAACTCCCAGCATCACAGCAAAGCACAAGCTACCACAGTGCAGCAAATTGACAGATGGGGCGCGGGAGGGGAGTTGTCATTGTTAGACACTGTTAATTTGGCTCTAACTCATAGCACCCACAGCCTGTTTCCTCACAGTTAATGTTGGAGACCATTTTTGCAACCAGTATGCCAATTCATCCCATTGAGGACCTTCTTCTTTTTTTCACCACTCCACTTTACCAAGTATGATATCCTTCTCTAGGGACTATGCTCAGCTGTTAAGATGTCCAAAGTATGTGATATGAAGTCTTGCCATTCTCACGTCTAGGAAGCATTCTGGCTCTACTTCCGCCAAGAAAGATTTGTTCCTTCTTCTGAAAGTCCATGGAATATTCAATATTCTTCACCAGCATCATAATTCAAAGACATCAACTTTTATTTTACCTTTCATAATTATTGTCCATTTTCAAGTACATATGAGGTGATTGAAAATGCCATAGTATGATAGTTATATAATTTTATGTCAGTTTGAAGATATGTAAAAGTGTAAGGTTGGTATCCAATCTGTCAATCACACCATAGCCTGATGGTGCCTCTTTGTGACCATGGCCTTCTCATAAGGAGGGCCCTGGGAACCTCCCCTTCTTTTTGCATTCACCTGACTGCTTCCTGCCCACGTTGAGAGCTGCCAGAGTCTTGCCATGCTTCCATCGACCTTGGGTCCACACGACATTGCAATCACTGGCCTTTGACATCCCTGCATTCTGCATCATTGCATGTAACTGCGTAAGTTGGAAAGGAACTTATGGGCTAGTGTTGGACTTATGGACTTGAGTTGGACTGGCCTGGGATATTTCCTTGAAATAGAAATACTATAATGACTTCTTGATTAAAAACTATTTATTGCACATATATGAGTGTCACTTGATTTGTGTCTCTAGTCAGCCTGGCTTACATCCAGTTCACTGCCATCAAGTTGATTCCAACCCTTAGCAACTCTATAGGACAGGGGAGAGATATCCCTGTGGGTTTCCAATACTGGAACTTTGTATGGGAGCAGAACTGCTGATCTTGTGTTGAGCAACCCAACTTGGTTGGTTCTGACGCATTATGTTTGTAACCACTATACCACTAGGGCTCAGCTGTGCCTTATTCCTCAAAGTGACATCTTTTAACACTGGAAATTGGTCTTCAGCAAGATCTACCAGTGTACTCGGTCATATGACTTATTTTCTTTTTACACTGTTTTGATTGTGATGTGAGGGAAAATCTACAGAGTAAATTGATTTTCTTTACAATTCATGCAATGTTTTATGATATTGATTGCAATACCTACAATGCAATACTACTTTTCCTATTCCCTCCCTTTGTTTGCCGTTTCCATTGGTCTTTCGTTCCCATGCCTTCCTGCCTTCTGAGTAACTCCCTGACAAATGCTGGGCTCTGAATTGTACATCGTTGACAGTATAGGTCTCCTATTTGGGGGCTGAAAGTTGAGCCATGGAGGTGAGGTCAGGTGTCAAATGGGAATTCCACTAGTGCCTATCATATCCTAAGGTTAGTCTTCTTATTTTGAGTTCTACATTTTCCCCAGTTGATCCAGGGCCTACTACTGTGAGCACTTTCAGAGCAATCTGCAGTGAGAACCCTATGCTATCTTGGTCTTCTGGACTCAGCGCTGTGGAGCCTGGGCTTCATGTGGTCAGTGAATCCCTTTCATCTTCTTTTGATGCTATCTGTGTAATTCTGTATTTTGAATTTCTCTTCAATTTTTTCAGCTAGTGAAATGCACATGCTTTTAATTTTTGCTGTCCTAATTCCAGGTCTTTGCACCTTTTCATATAATTCTTTATTCCATCTTTTTGAATTCCCCTTTGAAATTTTATGTTCAGCTTCTTTATTCAGCGTCTTTACTTAATCAATTATTTCTATATTTCTCTCTCTCTTTTTCGTACTTCATCATTTCTTTCATTGGCTTCAGCTACTCCACATTCAAGGTGACATCCGTTTTGTCTTTTCTTTAGTTTCTATCTTTTTAATTATCTTTGAATTTCTTTATTTATGATGTTCTTGATATTATTGCAGAACTCGTATCATCTCAGGTGATTTGTGTTCAATGTGTCAACTTTCTTCTTGAAGTATCCTCTAATTTAGATGAGATATACTCAAATTCATACTTTGACTCTTGGGGACTTGTTTTAATTTTGTTGGAATTCGAGTTGAATTTGCCATTGATGGTTTGTTCCACAGTTCGTCTCCAGTCTCGTGACTGATGATATTGAACTTCTTTATACCGTAAATACTTGAGTATAAGCCGAGGTTTTTTCAGCACATTTTTTATGCTGAAAAAGCACCCCAGCTTTGGGGGGTAAAATTAGTTGCCTTGGGTTATACTCGAGTATGTATAGTAGTTTATTTCAACAGATATAGTTGATTTAATTCCTGTGTATTTCTATCGAATATACATGATCCATGTCTATGGTTACTGTTTACATCCCTGAAAAATAAATCTTCAATCAATAAGCCATCCTTATTGGAAAATTCTATCATGAGATCTCCCAGGTGGCTTCCATCCCCATGGCCATATTTTCTAACTAGTGATCCTCCTCCTTAGTTTCCAATTTTTGCATTCAAGTCATCAGTAATCTTGATTGCATGTTTCATCAATTTCAGACTGAAAAGGTTGGTAAAAATCCTCAATGGCTTTATTGTTAGCATTAGTGGTTGGTGTGTAAATTTGAATAATAACTTTATTAATTATTCATCCTTGTAGGTGTAATATATCCTACACCTAACAATGGTGAACATTGGAATCGATGTTGAAACATTCTCATTTTTAACATGAAAGTCATCCATTCCTTTCAAATTTGTTACTCTGGTATGTAAACCATATTATTGTGACATTCAAAAATGGCCAATACCAGTCTATTTCAGTTCAATAACACCTAGAGTGTTTGATCTTTATGTGTTCCATTTTTTTCATGGCTTCCAATTTTTCTAGATCCATATTTCATGCATCCCATCTTCTTGTTAGTGGTTATTGCAGTACTGCTGTTTCTTCTCATTTTGAGTCATTGCCACATCAACAAATATAGGTCCTGAAAACTTTATATCACTAAGGTCAACTCTACTTTGAGGAGACAGCTCTTCCCCAATTATATTTTGAGTGTCTTCCAACTTGAGGGGTTCATCATCCTGCACTATATGAAGCAATATTCCACTGCTATCAATGTGCTCCACAAACACCACTATTTTTTTCAGATGTAGATTGGCAGGTTATTCTTTCTAGTCTATTTAGCTTGTAAGCTTTTCTGAAAATTTTCCACCACGGGTAACTATGCTTGTGTTTGAAATACCAGTGGTATATCTCACAGGATCATGATGACTTTCAAGTTATGATAGTTCAAGAACCTGACATGTCTGACAACTTGGCATGCTAGCCTAATTCCGAATGGCCAGCACATCTCTCTTCTTGCTTTCTCTAGTTTCTGTAGACCACTGTAGCTGAGCATGCATGGCTTAGGAGGTTGTGGAGTTAATTCTTGCTTCCTGGAGTAACCCTTAACCAATGACCCATAGGAGTTGTTGGACAAATAGCCACACTCCCTCACATTCTGGGCAGAATAACTAGTGGATTTTCTACAGTGTCTCCAGTAAGATTAACCTCCAGTTGCTCACAATTTTAAATTGTTCGATAATGTACTCTTCATTGGCTGCCTTCTTTCTCTTTTCTATTTCCCATTTCCTAATTGATATCTCCCCAGAAAATGGCTTAATTAAAACCTTTGTCTCAGGATCTAATCCTATGGGGAACCCAAACTCAATCACACAAGACATTTGTCAAATCATGGACTTAGTGGTTATAGCTATTATATGTGTAGGTCATGGAAGAGGAGAATTCATACCATCACTTTGAATAGTCATTCGGAGTGCCAACTGGGTCCCCAGCATAGATCCTGGACATCAAAACTCACTGTTTCCTGTATCATAACACTTCCTTTTAGACTTCAGTCATTCAAAAAACTCAACAAATAGCTTGCTGTCTCACTTCAAATTTTGTAGTGTGCAAATATGGCTATGTTTTCATTGTGTGTTTAGCCCTGGACAAATCAGCTTTGACCAGGAAGGTGAAGTCATGTGGAAAAACAAACCAAAAACACTAGCAGCTGTGTGTTGTGGAAGAAAACCCTGTGGATGAATTGCAATTTTTAGGGAACAGAGACCAGTAAGATAAACCAATAAGTGTCCACTGTTTTGATGTTAAGGAGAACCCTGGTGAGGCAGTAATTAAGCACTTAAGGGCTAATCAATCAGCAGTTCAAACCCACCATCTTCCCCAAGGAAGAGTTACGATGTGGCAGTCTGACCCCCTTAAGATTTACATTGATTACCACTACCAACTGATCTGAGAGGGATAGCATTAGGGGATGCTGGATCGCATTCTTAACGAGCTCTAATGGCAGAGTGGACTCCTCATTGATCTCCTAACCACAAGGAAAGTGGTTCTAACCTATCAGTTGGTCCATGTGAGAAATAGGAGTTTGTCTGCTCTGGTAAAGATATAAGCCTTGGAAAATCAAAGGGTGAAGTTCTATTCTATCTTGTAGGGTCTCTATGAGTCAGCTTCAACACAATGATAATGAGTTTGCTTTGGAATTTTGGGATAGAATAGGAGAAATATGTGCAACAAAGTTTAAACTTATTTTAAATGTTCAGTGGTATTGCTCAGTGAGAGATTCTTGGAACCCACAAGATTGTTGTCCTTAGGCACCTTCAGATCTGGAACTGAACTCACTCCCTTGGCTCAATCTTCAGCCAAACAATAGGTAGATCTATAAGGTAAAAAGTAACACTAATCAACTCTTTGAATCAAAAGGATATAATTTATTCAAAGATAAAGTTCAGAAGGGTCAGGAAAGAAGGGGGAATGGAAACAGGAAATACAAGGAGGAAGTGCGATAAGTGATATTACGTTGAGCAGATTGCAGTCAATATCATGAAGCAAAATATGTGTGAACTGTCAAATGGAAAACAGATGTATTCTGTAAACCTTCACCCAACTCACAATAAAGAGATTTTTTTTCAGCCTTGGAAACCTATGAGGCAATACTATTCTGTCCTATAGGGTACCACTGAGTTGAAATCAACCCAGTGGCAATGGGATATTGATGCTGATGCTTTCTGCCGATTCTAAAAAATAGGGTTATTAGCAATTATTGTGGAAATAGCATGAATGAGACTATGTAAATGGGGTTGGTTACAGATAAATTCTTGTAAATGTTAAAGGATAAGTGATTGAGGATGGACTTGCCCAAAAAGAGAAAATTATTGCAAGATTTTGTTCCAGGGATAAAATAAAAATAGGTTTCCTGTGGGTAAGACTTAAGCCTATAGATATGGAATTTAAGGAACTGGTATTCCATGATGGTCACCTTCCCGACACAATCACTCAAGACAAAAAGTGGGTGTATAAACAAATGTGGTGAAGAAAGCTTATGGAGCCTAGCTATCAAAAGATAAAGAGTCTAGGGTTTTAAAGACTAGAAGGTTCACAAGTGGCCATCTAACTCAGAAGCAATAAAGCGCACATGAAAGAAGCACACCAGCCTGTGTGATCACAAGATGTAGAAGGGATCAGGTATCAGGCATCAAAGAACAAAAAAAATCATATCATTGTGAATGAGGGGGGGTACAGTTAGGGGATCCAAGATCTATCTGTAGGCAACTGGACAACCCCTTACAGAAGGGTCGCTGGGAGGAGATGAGCCAGTCAGGATGCAGTGTAGCAACGATGAAACATATAACTTTCCTCTCATTCCTAAATGCTACCGCGCCCACTATCATGATCCCAATTCTACCTTACAAACCTGGCTAGCCCAGAGAATACACACTGGTCCATATAGGAACTGGAAACACAGGGAAACCAGGACAGATGACCCCTTCAGGACCAGTGCTGAGAGTAGCAATAACAGGAGGATGGAGGAAAGGTGGGGTAGAAAGAGGGATCTGATTACAAGGATCTACATATAACCTCCTCCATGAGGGAGGGACAACAAAAAAGTGGGTGAAGGTAGATGTCGGACAGTGTAAGATAGGACAGAATAATAATTTATAAATTATCAAGGGTCCATGAGGGAGGGGAAGGGGGAAGGAGGGGAAATGAGGAGCTACTACCAAGGGCTCAAGTAGAAAGCAAATGTTTTGAGAATGATGATGGCAACAAATGTATGCAGTGGATGTATGTATAGATTGTGATAAGAGTTGTAGGAGCCCCCAATAAAATGATTCTTTTTAAAAACCTCAAAGAGCAAAACACACTATGGTTTATTGTACATCAATGATACTTCAATAAAATTACATAAAAAAGGGGAAAAAGAAATGGAATTTAAGGTAAAGAAAGTATTCCCTTTGAGGACCATATTGCAAATATATATTTAGGCAGGCAATTAGATAAAGACATTTTAAGTCTGCGCTTCTATACCTGCCATCTGTCTGTTATGAAAAGTATAATTAGCAACTAGAATCTCTCATACAAAATCAACTCAATATGGTCTTTCTGGTCTGACCTCCGTGGTGTTCTACTCTGCTTTGATGGAGCCCATCATATCATGACTCTATAACAAGATTGAGGAGTTATTTGCATTCTTATGTGGAAGGTAAATCTGTTTGGCCATTCTGTTAGACTAGTTCATTTTCTTTCCTACCATCCCATCTGCCATTTTAATTCAAAACAAGGAGAAAAGCATGTATGTGCCTTTTGAGGAAGGAGAAGATTTTGGTGTGGAAGAAATTCTCTTCTAGACTGCAAGGTAAGTATTTACCCCCTCTAGCCCTGTTGGAGGAGGGGAAAAGGAAGAGAGACAAGGCAAAGAGAACAACATAGTTAGTTTCATGCCTCCTTACTTGACCTGGGGATTGAGGGGAATATCAGTGACTATGGACCTGTTGTGCTCCCCATTTGGAAGCATGAAGAATAGAGGCTGCCAGGCAGAGCAGCCCTCTGGGAAGTCACTGAAGACAAACATATAGAGAGTGCCATCAAGTCTACTGTGATCCATGGAGACCTTATATGAAATGGAATGGAGTGCTGTCTGATCTTGCACCATTGTCACACATTCCTGAATGTTGAAGTCCATTGTTGCAGCGATTAGGTCAATCTGCCTCAATAAGGATCTTCCATGTCCCTCTATTTCATCAAATATGATGTCTTCCTCAGCAATTGTCCACTGATAGTGTGTCCAAAACACATTAGTCAGTCAGTGTTCTCTTGTGATCCATAAGGTTTTCTTTCAGTAATTTTTGGAAGTGGACTAGCAGGCCCCTCTTCCTTGTCTGTCTTAGTCTAGAAGCTTCACTGAAACCTGTCCACCATGGGCAATCCTGCTGGTATTTGAAATTCTGGGAACAGAGCTTCCAGCACCATAACAATACACAAACCATTATATTACAACAAACTGACAGATGAGTGGAGGATATCTATATCTATATATGGAGAGAGAGAGAGTAAAACTGGCAATGCAGTCTGATTAGGCAGTATTCTGATAATCTGCTGCTAACAGAAAGTATCCCCACAAATAACATCTTAAAGTAATGATGATATCAATTTTGCTCACAAATCTGCAATCTGGGCAGAGCTCAGTGAGGACACTAGTTTTGGCTTCATCAAGCATTAGCTGGGGTAGCTCAAAGGACAGAGGCTGCAGCTCTCTTAAGACTCACTCCCTCACACGACTGATACTTCTATTGGTTGGAGCTCAAGAAGAACCCTATATGTGACATTTTCATTTGGCTTGGCCTTCCTTGCAACATCCTGACATGGTCCCAATGGTGAACAACCCAATACGACCAGGTGGAAGTCACAGAGCAACACTTCTGCCATAGTCAAAGGCCTGCCAAGATGCAAGGAAGAGGGAAAGCAGGCCCTGTGTCTGGAAAAATGAACACAAACTCATCTTGTAACAAGAGAATGTGCGATGTGCAACATTAGGACAGTCATCTTTGAAGGACACAACCTGCCATGAGCCAAGATACAGAGACAGATTTCTACGAAAGCGAAAGGGCAGGACTTAGACTTAAAGATAAAGCCACAGACTTCATAGGATAAGAGCAATAGGGAGACAAGCAAAGGAAAGCTCTAAGACGCAAGCCTAACATGGCTAAAGATAGGGACAATGTCAGGACTGAACTGGAAGCAAGCAGACACCTGTGCAAGGCAGAACCCGTGAAGTTGTGCGTGCCTTCAAAGCTAAGTCAAAGTACCTTGGGGCGTGAGAAGGGAAGGAGCAGGAGAAGGAATTAATGGGTAGGTTTATGGAATTTGTAAGTCTGGGGACAGAGCATCAGGAATAGCTGGGTTCTGGCACTTAGTTGATACCATCAGAGTTTGAACCTTTTCCTTTCAGAGCTGTTTCCTTTTGAGTTTCACGCAGGCTTCCTGATGACAGCTGTAGTTTTATCTAGAAGCTCAGGAATTCTATTAGAGAGAGGCTCTTTTCCTTTCTAATCATTGGTGGTACTATCAGGTAAGCATTGGATTGCTAACTGCAAGGTTGGCAGTGCTACCCTACCAGCTACCTCATAGGGAAAAAGATGGAACTTTCTGCTCACATAAATATTTACAGTCTGAGAAACCCCACAGGGACCTTCTATGATTCAAAATGGACTCATTGGCAATGGGGAAATTGTCTCTGGGGCATTTTTTAGGGTTAGATATCATTAACCTAGCATGAGTCTCATACTGAGTCTGACCCAGTCCCTTTGGACAGAGGAAAGTCATGCCCTGACTAGCCAGGCCTGGAGCTGGCAGATTGGGTCAATGCCAGCAGAAGCATGGAGATGGAGCATGGTGGAAGAGTGATCCCAAAGATACAAGCCATGTGCTGTGAGTGGAAGAAGGGCAAATGAATGCTGCATTAATTAACCAGTCATTGACAAAATGAGGTTGCATGACAAATGGCTCCAAAACCCAGCAGTTCAACAAACAGCCCAACCCCTTCCCTCCCACACACACCGTTCTTAAAATTCAGGATCAGGGAGATTAACTGGAACTTTGAACTTGGCACTTCAGGGCTTGGAAGAGGTGACAGTGCATGTAAAGGCCTTGGGGCAGGAGAGATCTTGGTGTGACTGAAAGCCCAGAAGAAGACTAATTTGGGGGAGGTGAGATAATAGGAATGGAGTTTTCAGTGAGCATTTCCTTGAGAGCCTTCAAGCAAAAGCGATTTTTCTATATTCATGTTTTAGAAGTAGATCTCCACCCATTGTGTAAAACTTTGGGTATTGGATTAGTGTCGGTATGCAGGGAAAAAATAAATGGGCTTGTTATGGATTAGGAGCCTGTGGTAGTCACCTAATCTTGTGTCAAGTTAAGGATTAGGAGTGTAGGCGTGGAGTTTAGGCTGCCAATCTGGAGATAGTCAGTGAGATTTTTATGTGGGCATAGCCTCCTTCTGAGAACTCTGAGAAATCTGGTACTACCTCCTTGGAGGTGGAAGACACCTCTCTCTCTCTCTCTCTCTCTCTCTCTCTCTCTCTCTCTCTCTCTCTCTCTCTCTCTGCTACTCCTTGGGAGACATTGTAGAAGGCAAGCCAAATGGATGCGACCAGACCTCTGAAGCCAAAGAAGCCTCAGAGAGATCGCAGCCAGCACTGAGATGCTTACAATGCCACTGGATTCACAAGACTTTCCACCCATTGGCCTGTGATTATCCTGCATTCAGCATCACTGCACATGTTTTATGGGTCTGAAAAGGAATTTATAGATTGGTATCAGACATGTGGGCTAATATCAGACTTATGGATTTGATGTGCACTGGGCTGGGACGTGTGCTTAATGTACAATTACTGTTTAATATAAAACTCTCTCTCTGGATTTATAAGGTAGAATTAGACCAGAACATGTACTCTGGTACAGACAGGAGCTGGAAACACAGGGAATCCATGACAGATGATCCCTTCAGGACCAGTGGTGAGAGTGGCATGGAGGGAAGGTGGGGTAGAAAGGGTGAATCGATTACAAGGATCTACATAAAATCTCTGCCCTGGGGGACGGACAACAGAAAAGTGGGGGAAGTGAGATGTTTGACGTGTAAGATATGACAAAATAATTTATATATTACCAAGGATTTATGAGGGAGGGGGAGGAGGATGGAAGTGGGGAAATGAGGAGCTGATACGAAGGGCTCAAGTAGAAAGCAAATGTTTTGAGAAGGATGAGGGCAACACATGTACAAATGTACTTGACACACAATGGGTGGATGGATAGATGGATGGATGGATGGATGGATGGATGGATGGATGGATGGAATGACTGTGATAAGAGTTGTATGAGCCCCCAATAAAATTATCAAGGGTTCATAAGGAGGGGGGAGTGGGGAGGGAGGAGAAAAATGAGGAGCAGATGCCAGGGGCTTATGTGGAGAGCAAATGTTTTGACAATGATGAGGGCAATGAATGTATAAATGTGCTTTATAATGGATGGATGGATGGATTGTGATAAGAGTTGTATAAATCCCTAATATAATGATTAAATAATAGGGAAATGATTTTTAAAAACCACCAACTCTCTCTCATACGCATGAGTCTCCCTCGATTTTCCTCTAGCATACCCAGACTAATACACAGTTCGCCCCTGTCCTATAGGGCCGCTATGAGTTGGCATGGACTTGAGGGCAGTGGGTTTGTTAGGGCTTTGGAGTTCAGCAGGCCTTTGTTGGTGTGTTTGAGTCTATTTTTGTAGCTGTTGTTTGCAGGTCAGTGGCTCATCTTCCAGCACTCTATAGGACCATATTTTGTTGTGACACATGAGGCTTTCATTTGTTAATATTTGGAAGTAGATCACCAGGTCTTTCTTCCTAGTCTGCCTTAGGCTAGAGCAGTGGTTCTCAATCTGTGGGTTGTGACCCCTTTTGGGGTCCAGCGACCTTTTAACACGAGTCACCCGATTCATGGCAGTAGCAACATTACAGTTATGAAGTAGCAAGGAAATTGATTTTATGGTTGGGGGTCACCACAACATGAGGAATTGTATTAAAGGAAGGTTGAGCACCACAGGGCTCGAGGTTCCACTGAAGCCTGTCCATCATTGCTGACCCTTCTGGGGTTTGTCATATCGGTGGCACAGCTTCCAATTTCACAGCAGCACTCTAGCTACCACTGCACCACGAACTGATAGACAGGTGGTGGACTGTTCTTAAAAGCCACCTGATTTACGATGCTTTGTTTTGACAGCCCTGGAAAATGGATACAGAATCTAGTTTCATAGTCAATGCAAGACACACCTTGGGGCAGTAGGGATGGCATGAAGTGAATACATTCAAAGTATATTTTAGGGAGAGGAAGGATGACAGTTAATGCCTGGGGGGTGTGCAAGAAGAAAGGAAGCAGAGACACCATTGATATTAAGTGCCTGAGTTAAGACAGGAATTTCCAGGGAAGCTGGTGGGTCATGATGGGAGAATTTCACACTCCCCGGGGACAGGGGGAGCGTTGATTAGTTCATATGTCTGCGCATCTTCTCAGACAATAGAGGCTTTGTCATCCTCAAATGAAGCATGCAGTTGGAGCTCAGAGAGGGCATGCAGTGCAAATGAAGACTGGGTTGGTTGAGATGGGTGGACCAGGGCCACTAGTCAATTCTGAGGAGCTTCAGAAAACCTGCCCAGTGTCTCTTGGAGAGTGGGCATGTCTCATGGCCACAGAGGGCCTTTTAATGTTTCACCTCCCACTGCAGCAGCGAGAGGCTCTATCAGCTCATTCTGGAAAGGAAACATACTACCTGCCATCAGGTTCATTTCTTCAGAAAGGATGGAAGAATACAAATGAAAGACTACAGTTTGAAGGGGTCTTAGGCAGACTATCAGGCTCATTAAAGTTTCATTTATTAAAACTTCATTATTCAGAGACATTCTCCCAGTAGGATGTATGCTGGGGTGGGGGTGGGCATGAGGAGGAAGACTTGGAACAGTGTAGGGGAACAACCCCACACCCCCAAAAAATACCTTCCCAAGAAGCAATTCCAGTGGGAACAGATTAGATAGAAGTTTCATCCTCTGGTCACTTGATGTTTGTCCCTCTCTTTTATCTGAATGCTCTTTCCACATTGCTCAGATGAAGCATCAAATTTATATTAAAATGCAAGTTAGGAAGCATCATCCCCAACCAACCTTGTTCATCAAAATGGTAGTGCTCTCTCCGGGTACCCTGAGTTCAGTTTGTCAACAAGCTGAAGCAGTTGAGCTGGGGCTCTGTGAGGCCCAGGAGCATGAGTTCATTAATATCCGACCCATAATGCCTTGCTGGGTTTATGCCAACAAAGCCCTGTCACTCCTTACCTTAGGATTTACTCACTCTTTGAAACAGGCATTTATTTACACACAGTTTGACCTCATGATGGTGTTAAGCAGATGTGGATCTTACTTATTTGCATTGTTCTGTGACAGTTGCAAAATTCGTTAGTGGCTCAGGGATCAATCCTCTGTGGACTGCCCCGAAGCTAGATGAAGCAAGCGGGTTCTCCCTGATTCATCCTCCCTCCTTAGCAATGCTTGCTAGTCAGGATAACATAGTGCCCATTAAAGAAACTGCCTGTGTCACTTTAAATTTGTGACCTGGGCGGGAGGGAGGGTGATGATCACAAGTGACAGAAACTGACGCTTGACTAACTTAGGGAAAAAGGCCTAATGGTGGATAAATGTTGTGAAGACAAGAAAATGTGGCAAATGCCTGGGCAATCTCAGGGCTGTGAAGCAGGTAATGGCGAAACACTCCTCCTGAGGCCAAAGTGTGCCCTCTGTAGTACATTAAATCACATTCACACACACCCATTCATGTTCACATGGGACCTGAGGCTATGGCCTTACTTGGAGAGGAGGTCTTGGCAGATGTGCTTAGATAAGTATTTCAAGAGCTCCATCTTTCTGGGTTTAGATTTCAGATGGATACTACATGCACTGATTGGTGTGTTCTTATAAGAAGGGGAGTGGGCACACAGAGACCCCGTGTGAAGACACTGGCAGAGATTGGATCAGTGCATCTATAAGCCAAGAAATATCAAGGATTAGCAGCAGTGACCAGAAGCAGAGAGAGGCTACTTTGACTCTCCTTCAGAGCTCTCAGAAGGAATGAATCTTGCCCACACCTTAATTTTAACCCTTTGTCCTTCAGAAAAGTGAGAGAACAAATGCCTGCTGTTTAAGTCACTCGATTGGTAGCCAGTTGTTACAGCTACCCAAAAGAACCATTATGGATTGATCTGTAGCCCCCTCAAAATATGTGAGAAATTTGAACCTTGGTGGACATGATCCTGTTTGAAAAGAAGGGAGTTCTTTTGTAATATAAATGAGGCCGTATGGCCACTGGAGATCCCTTCATAGAGGGGTTTAGAAGAGGAGATGGGTCAGTCAGGGTGCGAGGTAGTACCGATGAAGAACACAGCTTTCCCCCAGATCCTGTATGCTTCCTCCCCCCAACTACCATGATCCAAATTCTACCTTGAAGGGCTGGATAGGGCAGAGGTTGTCACTGGTGCATATGGGGGCTGGAGGCACAGGGAATCCAGGGTGGATGATATCTTCAGGACCAAAGGTGTGAGGGGCGATGCTGGGAGAGTGGAGGGTGAGTGGGTTGGAAAGGGGGAACTGATTACGAGGATCCACATGTGACCTCCTCCCTGGGAGATGGACAGCAGAGAAGGGGAGGAAGGGAGACTCGGGATAGAGCAAGATATGACAAAATAACAATGTATAAATTACCAAGGGTACATGAGGGAGGGGGGAGGGGGGAGGGAGTGGAAAAAAAAGAGGACCTGATGCAAAGTGCATAAGTGGAGAGCAAATGCTTTGAGAATGATTGGGGCAGGGAATGTGCGGATGTGCTTTATATAATTGATGTATGTATATGTATGGATTGTGATAAGAGTTGTATGAGCCCCTAATAAAATGTAAAAAAAAGAAAATGATTAAGGCAAAGAATGTACAGATGTGCTTTATACAATTGATATATGTATATGTATGGATTGTGATAAGAGTTGTATGAGTCCCTAATAAAATGTTTAAAAAAATGAGGCCATATGAGAATAGGCTTGAGCCTAAACCTAAACACTTCTGAGTTAAAGGCCAGGATAGACCCAGTAGCACACAGTACGGGGAGAAAGATAGCGAGGAATGCCAAGGAACTTTCTGGTATCCACAAAGAAGGACCCTGACCTAGAGTCGCACCCCAAATTTGAACCTGTAAGCTCCAAAGCAGGGGGAAAAGTGTTTTAAGGCTACTGACTTGTTGGATAATTTTTGGTTAAGGAGATTAAGACAGAAACTTAAGACATCCTCCAATCCTTCCTCTGGCTTCGTTCCATTTTTCTCACATTCAAGAGTCCTCCTAGAGGATTCAGTCAGGTTGTTGTTGTTGTTCAGTGTCATAGTGAGGGTTTGGATTCATTGTGACCATACATACAACATAATCATACACTGCCCGGTCCTGTACCATTCTCACAGTTGTTCTTAAGTTTGAGCCCATTGTTGCAGTCACTGTGTCAATCCCATTTGTTGAGGGCTTTCCTCTTTTTCATTGCCCCTCTACTTTCCAGAACAAGATGTCCTGCTCCAGGGACTGATCTCTCCGGACAACATGTCAAAGTTAAGGTGAAGTCTCATTATCCTTGCCCTGAGGAACATTCTGGCTGTACTTCATCCAAGTTAGATGGGTTTGTTCTTTTGGCAGTCCATGGTACATTCATTACTCTTTTACATCACTACTAATCAAATATATCTATTCTTGTTTGGTCTTCCTTATTCAGTGTTCAACTTTCACATGAATATGAGACAGTTGAAAATACCATGGCCTGGGTCAACCCGCCCCAGTCCTCAAAGTAATCTCTTGCTTTTCAACACTTTAAAGAGGTCTCGGGTAGCAGATTTGACTAGTGAAATGTGTCATTTGTTCTCTTCTCTGCTGCTTCCATGAGAATTGATTGTGGATTCAAGCAAGACAAAATCCTTGACAATTTCGATCTTTCCTCCATTTATCATGATGTTATCAATAGGTCCAGTTGTGAGGGTCTGGGCTTCCTTTACATTGAGTCATAATCCAAACTGAAGGCTTTAATCAATCCTTCATCTTCATCAGCAAGTGAATCAAGTCCTTCTCATTTTCAGCAAAATTGTGTCATCTGTATAATGCAGGTTGTTAATAGGCCTTCCTCCAACCTGATGCTCCATCAGGCACTGCCCCTTAATGAGTTTAGGTCATGAAGGATAGTCCTCCATAGGCACATTGATTATTACACTACCACCCTCACATAATAAATTCAGAGAGAGAAAATTTCCCCAAAGCAATGGAAAGCTTACTAGAGAAGTGGAGGGTGCTAAAAGCCAAAGGTGACACAAACCGGAAATCAATACTAGTTTTCAATACCTGCAGTCATCTAATAGTTCACTGCACTATCTAAGGAAAGGTGAGGAGAACTGGGGCAATTCCATTAAAAAAAGACAATGCAGCGCATATAAGTCCGTCATTCCTCTGGAGAAGAAAAACACATAGTTGGGTTGTAGAGCTTTGTTTGCTAATCAACCGAATGTAGTTGTAAGGCAGGGGTGTGCGTGTACGTGTGTGTGTGTGTGCGTGCATGTGTGTGTGTGTTGAAGGGAGGGGCTTGCCATTCTATTTCATAGCCAGGAGAAAGATGAGCCTCTTCCCATATCTTTTGCTCTGTGGCAAGTTACTGATCTACAAGGAACTTTTATTTGACAAGGACATTGCCGAGAAAAAAACGGGAAGCTTGTGTTCATCTCTGCTGAGAGGTGGAGTCAAAGAGATGGGCTTTATGACAGACACCCTGATCGTGCAACCAAACTATGAAATGGCCTCATACATTCAACACACATTTGCTGCACCTCCCCAGTGTGCTGCCCAGATATTACCAGGCAGAGTGTTTTATGGGCAGCATTTTAGAGTTAGGCAGGCAGAGGGAGTGTCTTTGTGGGTGTTGCCTTTACCAGTCCTTGGATTGTTCTGGGACAGGCATGTCTTTTTCCTCTAAAGTAACTGATCGCGTGTAAAGAAGGAGTCTCCTCAGTAAGACGGGTTGAACCAAACCCAACCTATGACAATCATCTCAATTGGAACACATAGCGACCCTATACAAATACCCGTAGGGTTTCCAAGTTTGTAACTCTTTTGGGGGGTCAACTACCATATCCTTCTCTTGCAGAACCACTACAGAGTTGAGCGTTGTGTTAGCAGCTGAATGCTTAATCACTGTGCCCATTTTGTTTGCTGAGCCGCCCTCAAAACACTGAACAGTTTTTCTGGGTACCAAGTATGTCCACTTCTATATCTGGCCTAGGGTGTTTTCTCCTAGTTGATAGGAGGTGCAAATCAGTTACTAGGGGTTTGGCAGAGTCAGTATGGAAACTGGGAGGGTGTGTGAAATTTGAACCAGAGTAGAACAATTCCAAGACACTTCCTAGGGATTCCTGGCATATAATATGCAAATGATAGTCAAGATATATAACTGTGTCTCTGTTCTTGGTTCTGTCAGTACCTGGTGTGGCCACAAAGGAGAAACCTGGTCTCCTGCTATTTTGAGCATCTAGTGTGAATGACAGGAGGTAAGTCACATGCTAATGAACCCTGGTGGTGTAGTAGTTAAGCACCATGGTGCCCGGCTATCAAAGCATATAGCGTCTGGGGTCTTAAAGGCTGGAAGATAAACAGGGGGCCATGTAGCTAAGAAACAACAAAGTCCACATGGAAAAAGCACACCAGCCTACACCAACATGATCGCTGAAGACAAAGCGGGTGCATAAGCACATGTGAGCATGTTTTCTTGATGTGCACTCACCCTTTATATACAACTCTCTTATACATACGTGTTTCTGTGGATTTGTCTCTCGAATGCACCCAGACTAACATAAGCAGCGTGGAACGCATTTAAGAAGCCTAGACAAGGGCAGGGCAGGATATTCGGAGGGACTGGATCCAGAATTTGAGAGGAAGGAGCCCTGGTGGCAAAACGGGCTGCTAGCTCGCTGTCCCAAGGGGGACAATGAGACTGCTGGCTCCCATGAAAATTTACAGTCTTGAAAACTCCATATAGGGTCACTGTGGTTGGAATCCACTGGACGGCAGTGATCTTTTGGGATTGAAGGTGGAAGCCACCAATGACATCCTGCCATTGAGCCAAGGAGCCTCAGGAGAGTGTGTGAACTTCTGGAATGCAGTGAAGAACCTCTGCACATCTGCTTTTCGTGCTGCCCAAGTCATGCCCTTGGCCTTTGCTTAAACATATTCATCCAGAAGTGAACCATCACAGCTGCTCCCTCGGGAAGCTGGGGGCTGAGCTCTCTGGTTCCACTCTGTCAGCATTTCTGGTCCGGGTACCTCCCCTCTTCCCCGGCACAGGCAATGTGCTTTTGGAAGCAGTGCTCCCTGGGTAGTGGGTGTGATTTGCCTCCTCTGGCCTAACATGATGAATGCTGAGAGGGGGTGGATACTAGGGGGTTAAACTCCCTGAACTTTACCTAGCCCAGGGGAAAACTTATTATTTAAAGTAAGCTTTAGACAGAATCTTTAGAAAGAGAAATGGTTAACTTTATGTACACAATTACTCCCCAACACATAGGCTCAACCTCATAGGCTGTGGATGACCTTGAGCAGGTGCTCAGTCACAATGGTTTTCTATCAGGATTGAGAGTTCAGCTCTCTCAACTCTCCAACTGGTTATTAGCACCATAGTCTCGTTTCTATTTTTGTATTTACTTTGTTTTTAGGGGAAAAAGACTCCCAATCCAACTATATTTTATTAGGAACTCCTTTGCTAAGTTTTACACAAGAAAAAGGCACAAAGTGCTGTTCTGGATGAAGGAGAGCATCCGCATGAGGCCACAATGGTGTTGGAAGGACCCACAGCCACAGTGACTTAAATAAAATGACACCCATTCTGTCCTGCTGACTCTGACTCATAGTGACTCTGTGTAGGGATCCTGAAGTTGCTACCTTTACAGGAAGCAATAACCTCATCTTTCTCCTGTGGAATGACTAGTGGCTTTGAACCAGCGACCTTGCTCTTAATAGTCCAACACTATCCAGCATTACCACCTGGGCTCCTGAAAACTTAAATAAGACATAGAAAACAAACAACTTTGTCACAAAATTGTGACTGAAGACAGATCAATTCCTGGAGTTTCAGGAGGGCCTGTGAGAGCATGAGCGGGACCTTCATTGGGATGTGCACACTACCGTATATCGTTGAGTGTGGCCCGGGGAGTGGACACAAGCACACTGCCTGAGGGACAAGCTTTCCACTGCCAGTCAGAGTAGGAAAGAACTCAATGGCGGCTGAATCTGTGGCCCCTCAAAATGGATGTAGGGTCTCCACATAGACTCTCACTGTGAGCCACAGCCTATTGCTCAAAATTTAAGCTCAAATATGACTTAAACGCCAAACATTCTGTTTCCTTAAAATAGGGTACTGCCAGGATCAGCTAGAAGTCTGCATGACCTATCAGATCTCAACGCCGATCTCAAATCACTTCACATGATCCATTCTACCAGTCATGTCAAGGACAACTAGAGGTCTGCATGAGCGAGCCCAAATCGCCTCCTCACTTACCCATTCCAGAGGCTGTGCCTGTATAACCTATCGACTAACACATTCCCATATGCCGTGGTTATGAAACCAACCATCATGCTGGAATAAGGACCAATCACGATGCAAGGGTCAGGATCAATGGGAAAGCAAAATAGGGGCTGAGGGGAGCCAAGAGGGGTCGCTTCACTCAATCCCTAAACCTGATCTAATGTCACTAGACTGGGGTCTTCCTCACATCTCAAGGGCACCCGATTCATGATTGAAGTGAATTGTGCTTATTCAATCTTTGTTCTGCTTGCTGTCCTGCTGTGCTGCATCCTCTTCTTGCTTTTTTGTGCATGGCTCCCTCTGTTGTGGTGACAAATGGCTTGAGAGGGATTTGACATAGGGAGAAAGCCCACCCACATCAACTGTCACCAGAAGCAGACACTAAGTCCATTTCTCTCACCTCACAGAACTATGCACACCAGACACTGGTAAGGCTGCCTGGGAGGGGAACCCTTAGTGCAGTGGTTCTCAACCTGTGGGTTGCGACCCCTTTGGGAGTCATATGACCCTTTCACAGGGCTCACCCAATTCATAACTGTAGCAAAATTACAGTGATGAAGTAGCAAGAAAATCATTTAATGGTTGGGAGAGGGGGGCATCACCACAACAAGAGGACCTGTATTAGGAAGGTTGAGAACCACTGCCTGAGTGTGTTTAGGACTTTGCTGCCCTCAAGGTCATCAGACATTCCTGAAGGCAGAGCCACTGCAGGAAGCCCTTCTGGGAAATGCCCTGAAGACAGGTCTCAACCAACTCCACCCTCACCCTCTGAGATCCTAATCATAGGACGCATGGAAATGCTCCCTGCCACTTCGAAGGCTGTAAGTCCATGGGAGCAGAAAGCCTCCTCTTTCTCCCTTGGAGTGGTGGCTGGTGAGTTCAAACTGCTAACTTTCTGGCTAACATAACCCACAGACCAGCTCCCCCTGAGCTCAGTTTGGTTTGCCGCACAGCACACATTGTTTGGAACCTTCTGAAATAGCTATGCACATGTGCAGGTTGGGGGGATTTCGCACAAGATGCAGTTTTCCACCCTCTCTTGGCAAAAATAATTTTTGCAAAAGGCTTGTATTCTCTTCTGGATCTGAATAGCAGCTACTCTCATGAAGTCATAGCACATACATTCATACCACAGTCCTCCCAACTCCCTAATATCTTACGCCGAGTCTGCTCCATGCTTTTCTGTGTCCTACATGGCAGCTGTAGGCACCCAAGGCATGGGCTCTGCAGCCTGGGTCCAAATCTCTCCTTCCCACTTCCTCACTGTGTGGTCCTAGGCTCATGACTTTATCATTCTGTGCCACTGATTTTTCATCTGTAAAAGGAGGCCAAATAGAGTCCACACATAGGCTTGTTAAGTGGAATAATTGAATTATTATACACAAAAAGCTTAGAACGGTGCTTGGCATCTTGCAAATACTATTAGGTGGTTTAGCATAGGGACTGGGTCATCCATTACATATGCTCAGGTTCAAACTTCCGGCCAGGAAGGGGTGGTACACCTAGGTGGGCATTACACCTTGATTGGCCCATCTGGGCCAGGTGAATTCAATCCAGCCATTGGGGTTGACCATGACCGTCAACCATGCCTCCCTATGGAGGAATTGAAAAGGCAGGATCTTGACCGCTCCGATGTCTCCCTTCACCCACTTTTCTGTTGTCTGTCCCCCAGAGAGGAGGTCACATGTAGACACTTGTAATCAGTTCCCTCTTTCCAATCCACCCTCCCACAACCCTCTCAGTATCACCACTCACAAATTATCAAGGTTTCTTGAGGGATGGGGGAGCGGGGAGGGAGGGGAGAAATGAGGACTTGATGCCAGGGGCTTAAGTGGAGAGCAAATGTTTTGAGAATAATGAGGGCAATGAATGTACAAATGTGCTTTACACAATTGATGTATATATGGATTGTGATAAGAGTTGTATGAGCCCCTAATAAAACGATTTTTAAAAAAAGAAAAAAAGGCAGGATCCCGGAGCCCACTGAGTGACTTTCTCTCCAGCAGCTTCTAGGTAGGCTGTGCCCCGTGAGGGGCCCCGAGGTGCCTGTGTAAACCTGAAACTTCTTCTCTCAAAAAACCCACTTGGATCACAATCCAGGCTTCGAATTGAATTCTTTCTCGCGCGAAGCCAAGGCCTGAGGTATATCTCTCCCAGGAGAGATCTAACAATAGTATCTCTTATTATAGCATTAGGAGCCCAGGTGGTGTAGTGGACTGTGCATTAAGCTGCTAATCGCAAGGTCGGGGGTTTGAACAGACTAGCCCGTCCGTGGGAGAAATATGAGGTTGTCTATTTCTGTAAGGCAGTGGTTCTCAACCTTCATAATGCCCCCACCCTTTAATACAGTTCATGTTGTGGTCACCTGCAACCATAAAATTATTTTCATTGCTACTTCATAACTGTAATTTTGCTATTGTTATGAAATGGTTGACCCCTGTGAAAGGGTTATTTGATCCCCAGAGGGGTCGCGACCCACAGGTTGAGAACCGCTACTGTAAGGATTTAAAGTCTCAAAACCCCAAAGGGGCAGTTCTTTGTCCTATTGGGCCGGTATGAGTGGGAGTCAATAAAATGGTAGTTAGGTTTTTTCTGCATCAGTATCAGATTCTGGTGGCAATCTCAGTCATCACGCATTGTGGTCTGGTTTGAACTCTGGTAGATCTGTGGGAAATGACTGCCCTGGTTTGAGGTGAGGGCCACGGTGCTTCAGTGGTAGATCTCTCATCGTCTTTCACCGGGACGACCCGGGTTCGATTTGCAGCCAATGTGCCCCAGACTGTCAGTGAAAGTTTGTGTGTTGCTATGACACTGAGCAGGCTTCAGGGATGTTTCCAGACTGAAATAGAATAAGGACGAAAGACCTGATTATCTCCATCCACACATCGACCTATGGCCCTCCATGGTTGGCTTCCCTTCCCAGCCCTGGTGATAGCACAGACTGGCATAGTTTGCTCTGCTTCCCATGAGGTGTCCATGAGAGGCTGACTCGACAACCACGGTCAAGATCAACAGCTTGAACTCCTTTCTGGGCCTATAGAAACAAGAACAACCTTCTGAAAGGAGGTCGCATTGCTATTTGGGACTGGGAGAATGCCTTTGTGACAAGGATTGTGCTCTGGATCCCAAAGGCGACTTTTAAACAGAGCCACATAGCAACTCCGGAAATTGCCATAGCAGAAGCCAGGTTTAAAAAAAAAAAAAGTTCTACTGGCTTGCTCAAAGGAGGCCAGAGTTGGATGGGGGTGGGGTGGGGTGGGAGACTCCTCTAAAAATGAACAAATTTGTTTGCTTACATATTTGTCATGTCTTTTGGGCCTGAAAGAAAGGGGGGGAAAGCAGACGAGAGGAGGAAACGGCGACTGACAGTCATCTTGTTGGTATTCCCACAGATCCCCTCCTTAGGCACTTGCTGCCATCTCATCCAACTCCACTCAGTATATTTTCACCCAGCAATGATGCAGAAATGTCTGTGTACTCCAGTGTTATTGTAGTCGGGCAGCGTTTACGGGTTTGACTTTCAATTCAGCATGGCAGGACGTCTAGAAGCAATTATAACCAGCACCTGCTCTGTCTAAAGGCAGGCAGTGACGGATCCCCAGCTTCCAGAACACTAGTGCCCCCTCCCAGCTCAGGATAATGACGGTGACACTCGGCCTCCTTGTTGTCTGGGGGAGCTCTAGGAGCTCTCCTCTGAACCCTCATATTATTGGCATTTCTTTGAGTGAACACATCAAATTAGTGACTGTAAAGGAAGGTGTAGGAGATGATTATTGGTGACAAGACAAGCCTCAACCACTTCCAGAGAGCATGTCTCCTAAGTGCAAAGTATGGAGAGGGAGGAAACAATTGACCACAAATGGAACAGGCTCTGAGTCTCGCCACACAATGTATGTGCATGGTCACTGAGGCGCCAACATTATGGCTGGAGGACGGATATGGTTTGTGCAGCCGTGATTGCCATCCAGAACGTACCGTGCTATTGTGAAAAACGATTTTTTTATTCTGAGCAAATCTCTGCTTCCACTTGCTTTAATGCTTCGCCAGAGAGCCAGGGACTCTGGGAGGGGTGGGGATGCACAGGGCTGGGCTGACCTCAGGAACTCATGTGTAAAAGGCTTTTTCTCACTTGGAAGCAGGCTGGGTTCACAGCTGTTCTTTCTGGTAAAGCTTGTTTCTGAACCTTGCCACGTCTGAGTCCGAAGAGGGAAATGAAGGTGACAAATGCTGCGAGGAGCCCTGGGCACATCTTGGCTATGGTCCTGCTTAAGTCTGTTTCATTTGAATCCCAGTTTTACCTTTCCTCCTTTCTGGGTTCCGAAGTATCAGATGGGTGCCAAACGCTTCCACGGACAACTAAAGCTGAACAAGGTGCAGGCAGATGAAAAGCAACGGGAGGTTGGTGTTTGGGAGAATGAATACTTGGGCTTCCTAGGCCAGTCCAGCTGGTGGTTAGAGCCCTGTTTCAGATTCCACTGAAATCTCCTAGTGTCCATGGACCAAGTGGCTCCTAAGTCCAGAATTTCTGTTACATGTCTCACCAAGGAGAAGCTGGGCCAAAATGCATTGAAGAATAAAGCAGGAGCTTGGCTTGTGAATCCACTCTCTGATTCTGAAATTTCAAAGGCTCCGTGCACAGACATTTCAACACTGAAAGCACAGCAGGGAAAATCAAAGACTTGGGCTTCCTCCTTGCCCCTCTTTTTGGGCTTTTATGGTTTTCCAAGGCGCCTCCCAGAGCCGAGTGTTGTATAGGTCATGTTTAAAAATGTCGTAGTTCTGAGGGACTTGCTGTTCTGCTTTCTTTTGCAAGGAGACCCGGTTTCTTGTCTTGTGGCCAAATACAGAGCACAGATGTCTGTGGGCCCCCTCCATTTCCCCTGACCTTTGCTCTCTTCTCTGGATACCCTACTGACCTGTTCTCCCTTACAAGATCTGAACTGCTCACACACTTCGTTAAATTCTCATCCTAGCGAGAAGCATCCGAGCATCTTATTAGAGCCTGTATGATTTCAGTTCTGGATGCCTATTTGTGTAACTTCAGGTCTCTGGCATGGAAACGTCCCATGCCCACAGACCCACACAGGTAATATAAACTCCAACAGTAGTTTAAGGTTTAAGGTGGTCACAGGGAACACTGGGGCCCGTGTCTCCTGGTGAACCCCTCAGGCTGTCTAAAGGGGCTAGTTCCATCTCAATGTAGCCATGCAGGAATGTAGACCGGTTAGGTAGCAAGACAAGGGGTTGTTCCTCTCCATGCTTAGGGGGCCCCCTACAGGAGGTTGGAAGCCAATGCGGGCTAAGCCCAAGCCAGGAGAGCTTAATTGATGCCTCCCAGCTGAAAGCCCTTACAAGGCTGGAATCTGGAGACCACCGCCCCTTCCCTTCAGCTGCTTCTCTGCCTTCCACTCAGCAGGGCTGAGTGTGCAGTGTCATGAGGGTGGCCGTGTTCAGTTTAGTGTAACGCCGGAACCTTCTTCTCTCATGTATATAAACCCACTCGGATTACCACCCAGGCTTTGGTGTGAATTTCTTTCCAGTGTGTAGCCAAGGACCGAGACATTTCCCACCCGAGAAACCTAACAGACCCAGACTTACAATAAACCCATATTAGTATTTATAAGGCAAGAGGTGACCAGGTCTAGACAATAATGGTGAAGAGGGCCCTGGATTTGAGAAAGATTCTGAAGTAGAATCCATAACCCTTAGAAATGTATTGGCCTTAGGGGAGGGGCAAAGAGGGCTGGATTGATAAAGTCTCTGGCATCCAGTTCTGACTTGACTTCTGGATCCTGAATCCTTCAGGGCCATGACCTTGCCCTCCAGCCAGACCTTCCAATAGCCATCTTCTCAGAGCCTTGTTAAGTTCTCATAATACATTACACCTGCCATCCTGTGAGCAGCTACCAAACCCAGGCACTTTTTTCAAAGACAAGCTCGCTCTCTCTACCCCTAAGAGCAGGTAGTTTGGGGATGATGGATATGAGATACCACAGAAGACAAATCTGTTATCTTCCATGGTGCACAGAACATGCTGTCACAACCAGGACTCGTGACAATCCCTCAGTTTCCTAAATTGCTTCACTGCTACTTTTAATTAAGCCTCATTAGATTGTCATATCTTGATAAGAGGGATGACCCTGAACTAGATGCATAAATTAAAGCTATCGTCATCCTGTGCTTTTATATGAATGTGTTAATTATTTTTGTCTTTAGGGAGAATAATGGAGGGATGGAGCAATACCAAACGGAGTTTGACAAAGTGTTGGTGTTTGCTGCGGCAAACGTGGTGCGTGTCAGATACAATCCGTCACCCAGTGAGTCTGCAATTAACACCAAGGGACAAAGGTAGGATTCCCTGTAATAAATAACCTTCCTCCCAGATGCTGATGGAGACCCAGCAGGACCCACTGTTGTGTTGTCGCAGTTGTACACGGGCCCTTAGAGGAGACAGAGCTGGTGTTTGAAACGAGTCTTGTTTGCCCCCAGTTGGCTCACACATTTGTTTTTTAAATGGCATAATCACTAACATTTAAACACAGGGTGATGTCACGTAACAATCTGCAGCTTCTGAGAAATGGAGAGGCCCGACTTTGCTGGTTGACAGTGCAGAGGGACTGGGGGAGCAGTCAGATATGGTGATCAGAGTTTAGAATCCTTGCTTTCCAAGTACATGTGTCAAGGAGTTCAAGGGTTCAGAAATTTAGGAGGGAAGTTCCAGAAGACAAGTTTGTGTGGTCGATAATAAACCAATATAGGGGTTGAGATTTCAATCTGTTGGCTATTTATTTTGTGCTTGGTAGCCAACCAGCCCAGAATTCCTGACCTCGCCAACCTGTGAAACAAGGACCATTCCAGAATGAAATAGAAGCAAGCACGGAAGCGAGGGCATCCATTACCCTGAATGCGTAGGGGTCAGGAACTAAGTGCTTTCTGTAGAACAGCTCCAGAAGGCAGACCTTTGGCTGGAAAACCTGTTAGGGAGGTAGCATAGGGACTGGCAGGCCTATTACACATGCTCAGAGGTCCGAGCTACCGGCTCATGAAGCACTGGCTCACTGCATGCTCAGCAGTTCAGGTTTCCAGGCAGGAGGGGGAGCTATGCCTGGGTGGGGCTGTACCTGCATTGGCTCACCTAGGCCAGGTGAATTCAATTCAACAATTCAGCCAATGGGGTCGACCCACGTCATCGACCACGCCTCCCTAACCGCTCATAAAACTCACGGGGATCCCAAACCAGGCCTCGCCGTGAGCTGTTTCTCGCGTGGAGCCATGGACTGAGGCACACCTGTCCCCGGAGAGGTCGAACAGAAGCGGTGCTGTGTGATTTGGAGCTATGAGGTAAGCCGGCCCCATGTTGGTCTCACGGATTGGGGGCCCCTCTGGGCTCCTTTTACCTCACCACCCTCGGGAGAATTGTTGGGTTGAATTCACGGTGTCTGTCTTTGCGCCGTTTCTTGCTGGTGTCCGTCTTTGCGCCGTTTCTTGCTGGTGTCCGTCTTTGCGCCGTTTCTTGCTGGTGTCCGTCTTTGCGCCGTTTCTTGCTGGTGTCCGTCTTTGCGCCGTTTCTTGCTGGTGTGCGGGACTTGACGTGCCTGCTTTCCCAGGAACTCGCCTGCCTTCCCGGGCTGCATTTGTGAGGGGGCTGGGACGCTGCTGCCTGGAGGCTGGGAGGATTTTGACTCCAAAAGCCTTCTCGAGGCTCAGAGTATAAGGTTTATTTGGACGTGAAAACAGAATCAAAGATGCAATTAACGAAGTTTTAGAAGCAGGCTTAATTGAGAAGCTTGCGGGCAGGTTCAGCAACTCAGGGTATTGAGCTATTGAAGCCGCGCAGGGGGAAAAAATCCTGGCAGCGTTTTTATGCCCACTGCTGGCAGGCACAGCTGGGGAGGATCAAAGCTGGGGAGGATCTGCGCACACAGGTGCTTCAGAAGGGAGAAGGTCATTAATCTTACCTATATGTCAGGGACGCGTGGAGTGACTATATCTTCAGAAAACATTCTGGCTTTGTGACGAGCTGGTTCCAGGAATTTGGGGTTGAGCTGGGGAGGGGAGGTCGGTTAGGGGTCAGCCTTGAGAGCTAAGATGGAGGTGCAGGACTCAAAATGGAGTCTGTTGTGCCAAGACTGGGAAACAGTGTTGTGCCACGGCTCCGGCAAGCAGCAGGCCTGGGGGCGCCTGCGTCCACCCTGTTGGTTTGGGCAGAACTCTGGCTGGGTGGCCGGCTCCAGGCTGGCTTTCGGCTAGGCCGCAACCTGGGGCCTCCATTTTCCCAGCCACGTGACTCCACTCACAGGCAGAATGGCACCACCTGTGTCTGTTGTAGCTACACTCCATTCCCAGACAGCAAACTGCCCAGACTGCCGGAAAGTTCAGCAGAACAAGTTTCATTTCCTGCGCAGGGACCAGACCATCAGCTCTCTTGAGGGGAGACTGAGCGGCCCCCCAGTCTAATTTTCCAAAGGTTTTTATACTTTTGCAATGTGCAGGTGTGCAAGCAGGCAGAGCTCAGAAGCGGGGTATTGTGGTTAGCCATTCTTAGTTGAACCAAAACTGCTCTGGTCGTTCTCGCAAGCCTTCTGAACATCCATTTCCTTCTGTACGTTCCCTTGGGCTACGTCTGCACAGCCTAACTCCCCAGTATCAGCTAGTTCATTGGCAGTTCATAGCTAGTTTATTTACCATTCATAATGGCTTCTGAAAGCTCAAAATGACTTCTCTTGTCAAGGCTACTTAAGCTTTGCCCAGAGCTGCTATATACTCTCCTGTTCTTAGCCAAGTTCAAATCATTGAATCTGCGGTAGCCAGCCCAGTGTATGGTGGGCTCAGCACTAAGAGTTTTGTGGCTTGTACTTTCTGTGTAAGGAATGCCACTAGCTTATTGGTTATTACTGGGCCAAATGTGAGGCTTAGCAGGAGGAGGATTAGGGGCCGGCTAGGGCCGTTCATAGGGTAGTTAGCCAGGCTGACCAATTAAGTAGCTTTTCAAAGCAATTGGTTCCTTCATTTCTTTTCTTGACTCTTTGTTCTAATCCTTTCCTAACCAGGGCTCATCTATCTTTATTGATTCCCGAATGCTTTGCATAGAATTAGTTTCTCCCAATGCTGTGCACAGTATTCCTTGTTTCCAAAAGAGCAAGTCAAGCCTTCGGCGGGTTTGCAACACAACTGCTACAAGGGAGTCTAGGGATCTTTCTAAATGGGAGACAGGTTTTTTTTAATCCCTGTAGATCTAAAGCAATTTGCTGACTAAGAGTCTGATACTTTAAGTTTCCTTGTATTAAAGCAACTGACCCGACTGCAGCTAATCCCATAATCCCAAGCCCTGTTACCAGTGGGACCAATACTGGGGCTCTTTGAACTCATCCGGAAATTCCAAAGTTATCCCTACACCTCCTTCACCAGAACACAGGTACACTTGAGGAGTAACATGCACTAGCACACAAATACCCGGGGAAAAGAGACAGGGTGTTCGTCCTGTGGAACAAGTAAAGCAAGTACTCATTGGAGCAGATAACAAATTAGGATCAACATTTGGTTCAATGGGAACAGCTTGAAGGCAAAAATCTCGATATCTTGATATATTAAAGGGATACTTAGATGAATAAAAACACAGTCTTGCCCTTGCAAATCTTTTAAAGTGAGCTTAGACTTGAGTCCATACTAACATCACCTATAGACTGCTGCTTCGTGTAATCCTTTTTACTAACATTTCTAATTGGATTACACTCTGTACCAATAGTGCTATTTGTACCTGTGCCTACATAGTAAGGGGAAGCAGGGTTCAGACAAAGCCAACAATCAGCTGTGAGGTGAGGATTTGAGTTCATAAATTGGAATACAGCATCCCGAGGATCAAACACAGAATCTTGAGGTGGCTCCTGAATGAGAAGGGCCCTGTGAGTTGGGCTGGCAGTGAACGGGAAAGTTACTGGAGAGTCTGGAGGGTGCGGCAAAGGAATCTTAATGACACCAGCTGTGGCTCTTCAGGATTTATCCCGAGGTTTGGGCCTTTGTACGAGGTTTGGGCCTTTGTACGGATGGCAGGTTGCCATATTTTACTTTGCTGGATAGAAAAGGTTGTCCCGGGATCTCTATCATTTACATAATGTTGAATTCCCCATGTTTTCCCAGTGAACCCAATAACGCTTGAATCCAATTCTTATTGGGTTGTATTTGGAAACCATACACGTAGTGGGATCAAACCCTTCCGACTTGAGTCTCATTCTTGTAAAAATAATAGGGTCATCTTTAACAAGTTTCCACCCTGAAAATGATGGTTTCACAACCCCAAGCTGCGCAATGGTAATGTCCCTCCCCTTGGCAGTTAGGGAGTCCATGAGCCGGGCATATATAGACATGGTTTGTTTGGAGCCTTCTTTCTATAGAGGGTATTCCGCACCCATAGGACGGGATTCGAGTATAGGTCCCATTGTGCCCTTCACCTTTAAAGGATCCAGAATGCCAATTTTTTCCTAGCAAATCAAACAAATCAAAATGAAAACAGGGGGTCATACCCAGTATAAGAGGTTACATATTCACTGCTGGAGGTTAGAATAGCAGTCCACAGATGTGTTTGTGCTTGGGGGAAACACTGGGTGTTGTCAGCAATACTCAGAGAAAAACAATTAAGTTCTGTAAAGCCTTAATTTTGAGGGATTTTCCGTCTTTCTGGGTGTCCATCTTTCCAGGATATGCTCAGGGAGGGCTTTTTTTTTTTTTTACTTATGACTGAGGAATCCACGGCCCCCTCCCCACTATTTTAACTGCAGTTGGTGTTGTAAGTATCACTTGGTATGGGCCAGTCCACCTAGGTTCTATGGTGTCAGGTTGGTGTTTCTTTACCCATGTCCAGTTTCCTGGTTGCACGTTGTTGGCTGCCTGTTCCCTTTCCCTTGGTTAGGCCCAAAATGAAGGTGTCAGAGCAGATGATTTGTCTCTCACCTGTTGCACAGCCTGCAGGCACTCGATGAGGGAATGATTAGTGACTTCCATTATTTCTACTTCTTTCAATCTTGGGAGGATTTGGGGAAGGTCTGCCAAACATAAATTCAAATGGGGACATGCTTTTCACATAGGGAGTGCATCGGACTTGAAGTAGGGCAAAAGGTAAAGTAAGGATCAACCCAGTTCTCCCCAGGTCCTAAATGCAACTTAACGAACAATTCATTTAGGGTTCTGTTTATTTTTTTCTACTTGCCCTGAAGAGCTTCCAGTTAATATTTAGAAGCATTGCTAAGACTTTAGTAATTTGAGCAATAAATGTTGGGCCATTGTTGGACCCCAAGGTGGTGGGAAGGCCAAATCTAGGGACAATTTTAGTTACTAATAATTTACACACAGTGGCAGCAGTTTCCTTCTTGGTTGGGAAGGCTTCCACCTATCCAGAACAGGTGTCTACGAACACCAGCAAATATCGGTAGTCATACTTTCTAAATTTGATATCCATAAAGTCCACCTCCCAGAATTCTCCAGGACTACTACCTCAAGCTCATGGTTGGGGTTGCTCCTTTTCTTTCTGGGGTTGTTTACCCGAGCACTGTGCAATCAATGGTGGGTGACATCTGCCACCCAGTGTCCAAGCCTGGGTATGTAAAAGTGCCTGAGAAGCAACTGAGACAGTTTAGAGAGGATCCCAAATGCATACCTTCATGTAGTCCTTGAATCAGATCTCTCCCAGAGCCTCTGGCATGAATCTTCTTCCATCAGGATGGACCAGCCACCCTGGATGCTCCCAGCCTTTTTGGCAGGCCAGCCCTTGGCTTATCTTTAGATCATTTTCTGAGTATGTAGGTTGTGGCTGTAACACTGGGGATGGCATGGTCACAGCCACTATCTTGGGGATTTATGGTATAGTCCTGGCATTCGAGATCCACAGGTGCGGGGGACTGGTTAGGAGTGGTTCAACCATAGGTCCCCCTACGACAGCAATATCCTGTCCCAGTGTAAGCTTCCTAGCTTCTATGACTAGGATGGCCGTGGCAGCCTCAGCTCGCATGCAGCTCAGCCATCCTGCAGCTACAGAGTCCAGTTTCTTTGAAAGATAGGTCACAGGTCTCTTCCATGGCTGCAAGTTCTCAGTTAGCACTTCTTATGCTGTGCCTCTGGCCTCACATAGACAATTGGAAGGGCTTTACTATGTTTAGTAGGGCAAGGGAGGTTGCCCATATGAGCGACTTTTTAAAGGATTCAAACGCTTGTTGTTCTACTTCAGTCCATTTAAGTTCTTTTTCCTTTCACCAGTACTTGCATATAGGGGTTTCGTTGTTTTTGAAATCCCAAATTCCACAATGGAGAGTACCCCACAGTTCCTAGAAACTCTTGCAACTCCTTCTTAGTCTCAGGGACTGGGATTTTGAGGATCGCCTCAGTGCGGCTGGGGGACAAGATCCGTTTTCCCTCCTCCAGTTGGTAGCCTAGGTATACAGCTTTATGGACACACAGTTGAGCCTTTCTTGAAGATACCCTGTACCCCAATGGGCCAAGGACTATTATCAGGTCCTTGGTAGCCCGTTGGCATTCCTCCAGGGTTTTGGAGGCCAGGAGGAGGTCATCTGTATACTGGAGCAAGGTGGTTTGGGGGTGTTCCTCCTTGTGTCCCTGTAAGTCTTCACTGGGTTGATGTGCTGGGGACACGGGTATGGACAACAAAGCATTTTTAAGTCCAAAACAGTATAACAAATTCAGTTTGATGGGATAGTACTCAGGAGGATCTCAGGGCTTGGCACGTGGGGTGGCCAGTTTCTATTCTCTCATTTGCCTCTCTGAGATCCTGCACCGGTTGGAAGTCCTCAGTTCCCGGCTTCTGCATGGGCAGCAGGGGAGCATTCCATGTGGACTTGCAGAGGACCCAAATGCCTGTCCTCTTTAGTCTGCAAATGGGAACAGAAATACCCACTTTTGCTATCCAGGGAGTAGGGTGAGCTTGACACACCAGTGTAGCTGAGCTCAGAAGTTGTACGACCCCAGGCACCTGAAGTTCAGAAAGGTCTGGCAAGTTGTTCTCTGCCCAAACAAAAGGAATATCTTTTAGTGATTTATCAAGAAGTTCCTTTGAGGAGGTCTCTTCTGCTCCTTGATAAAACACATATCACTCTGACATTGGAGCGGTGAGCAAAATTTTTGGCTTTTCAAGTTCAAGGGTTAAGGTGGTTGTAGCAGATGAGAAAGTAATTATGGCTGCCATTTTTCATAATAAGTCACGATCAATTAGGGGAAAGGGGCATTGAGGCATTACCAGGGTGAGCGTGTAACTGTCTCTTGTGCTAAATCTGTAATTCTGGCCGTTGTCCATGGGTGTGCTTGGGTCTGCCCTGGGGCCCCTGTAATGAAAGCTTTTCCTTTTGACAAGGCACCTGTAGTCTTTTCTGAAACCAAGAAGGTGTGACCCCTTTGTCCACCTAGAAATTTACTGGCTGACTCCCTACATGGAGAGTGAGCATGGGCTCTTTGGGTTCAAGTGAAACAGAGCCTGGATACCTTTATTCAGCTTCGAGCATTATTGTCTGTAGCTTCGATTTTTCTAGGCGAGGACTAGGCCCGTTCTCTCTAGTGGTGGCTCGTCTGCCTCTCCTGGGCTTTTCAAGGCACTGATTTTTCCAATGTCACTGTTTTGTATAGTAGGTACATGGATACTTCCTCAGGACTAGGCGAGTGAGAAGCGGGGTATTAGGGTTAGCCATTCTTAGTTGAACCAAAACTGCTCTGGTCGTTCTCGCAAGCCTTCTGAACACCCATTTCCTTCATTACATTCCCTTGGGTGACGTCTGCACAGCCTACCTCCCCAATATCAGCTAGTTCATTTACACTTCCTAGCTACTTTATTTTCTTTTCATGGTGGCTTCTGTCAGCCCCAAATGGCTTCACTCTTGTCAAAGCTGTTTCAGCTTTTCCCAGAGATCCTACACAGTCGCCATTGTAGCCGAGAGGTAACAGGATCTGTGACCATGGCCAAGATGGCACCCACCAGTCCACATGTGGAAGGGCGCTGCCTAGGGAGCTGGGTGAAGAGGCCTGGGAGTTAGCCCTGCCTGGTCCCGGGAGCCCAAAGTTTCCCTTTTGCCCTCCATTCCCTTTGCCTTTCTCCTGGTTTTTCAAACAAGCTGCTCTAGCCCTATAACGCCAAGCACAAAATTGTCATAATTCTTAATGAAAACGTATCTGGTACCCAAATTATAAAAGTGACCATTTGGTCACATTTCAAAAACACTGAAAATTTTATGCTTTTAAAATATATATTGAATGTCATATATATTGATAACTATGAAAGTAAATAATAAAAACCAAAAAAAAATATTTCCAAAATTTAAAACTTGAGGCGTTGTAGGGCTAGTGTTCTTCCAAATTTGGTTTGTTCTTTCTTACAGGCTGCTTTTCCGTGGCCCAGGCTTAGGCCAATGGCGTTCGGAAGCCTAGGCGGAGTCACTGTTATTTAGGCTTTCAGCGATGCTGCTTCAGGCACTTTTGGGGACAGCTCTTACTTAATACACAGCTCCTCTGCCATGATGTTCTAGCCAGAAATTCCAATTTCCCTTAAGTTTCCCTGAGCTGCCACGTGTCCCTTCCCTTGAGAGGTTTGAGCATCAGCCCCGCCAGCAGGCATCTTGGAGGTCCTTGGGGCCATCCCAAGCAGTGGTCCTCCTAGCCTGTTGTCCAGAAAAATGGTTGGACCTAAAGGTCGCCCTCGGCGACTAGTCCTTGACCCCTTCCCTCGGGCTGAGGCATGAGATTCAGGGCAACCCAGGGGGGTGCTCTCAAGTGGGGTTTATTGACCTGGAGGCAGCAAGCTGTCAATCGCCTCCTTGTTTTGTGCTTTCTAGATGGGACTTAGCAGCTTGATGCTCAGGAATTGCCCCCTTGCAAGAATCGTGTCCAATTGGGATAGAGTTGATACAGAGAGGCTGGGCAAACAAAAGCTGATAGATTCACTTTGCAACTCTATTTGGCCACAGTATCGTTTTGAGAAAGGAGAATGGTGGGCAGAGAAGGGTACGCTTTCCCTTCCAACCGTGTTTCACCGGGAACAGTTCGGTAGAGTGCCGGGAAAGTGGGCGGAGATGCCAGAACTTAGAGCATTTCTCCTCTCGAGGAGCAGTAGGAGACCTTCATCCCCAGTGCACCCAGGAACCCCTAAGGCTGGCGTCCTCAAACTGTGGTCCATGGGGCACATGTGGCGCCATGCCATTTATCCCACCCTCGGGTGTTTTTGCTGCCACTGCCTGTCCTGCTTAGCAGCCGACTCGTGCAGTGTGCATAGGAATTTGTCCATAGGTTTTTTGAAAACCATAGTCTGGCCCTCCAACGGTGGGAGAGACAATGAACTGGCCCCCTGTGTAAACAATTTGAGGACTCCTGCCCTAAGGGATCCTGGACTTCAGGTCACTATTGTCCCACCCCTGAACCCTCCCTGAACATTCTACCCCTAGTAGAGGCACCAGGGGCATTTGGTCCCTGGGTTACTTACAAGCCTTTTACTACAATGGAACCCGAGAAAATTAAAAATGACACAGGCAGTTACTCTACTTTTGATCCCTGTTGAATCTGCCTGTAGCATCCCAATATTACAATTTAACCCTATAACACCGAGCATGACCTTTCCCTAACATTTAATGAAATGAATATAAATGTATATATATTGATAACTATGAATGTAATAAATCAAAACGAATTTTTTTTGCCCAAAAATTTAAAAGTGAGGCGTTATAGGGTTAAAAAGAAGGATGGTTCTTATCAGAGGGGCCAATGCCTTAGGATCATAAGTGAAGCGGTGATCCCACGGCACCCAGTAGTGCCCAAACCCTGGACCCCGCTAGGGCAAATTGTGAAAGCTTTTACCCCTGTGCCGGTGCTTAGAATGAACAAACACGCCTGATAATCCTAAGATTTTTCACTTACTTCCTGTGATACTCACCTACTTTCAAGGACACTCCCACCTCACAATCCTAGCCTTGTCTCAGTTAAACTGTTCACCCTTTTGTGCGTTTGTTGGTTTTTCCAGAAGTTCTCAAGTTACCAAAGCCCCTAATCCAATTGTGCCAACTCCAGGACCACCATCTCCTGGACCACTTCAACCTTATCCAATCTAGCGCTGAATGGACAACCCCTCCCAGCAGAGCAGGAAGGGTGTGGACCCAAAGCCCCACATCATAAGTGATCATCAACCTCTGTGAATTCTCTTTGTTCTAGACGCCTGAAATAAAGAGCTGTCCTGAGTCACATAAACCTCCACCGAGTGGTCTTAATGTGGCGCAGGAACATGCCGGTATAAGAGAATCCAGAAGAAGGCTGAACGTCCACAATTGAATGGTCGTTGCCAGAAATGAAGTGGGAGCCGGATCAGACTGGGAAACTTCAGCTTCCATTAGACAATGAAGATGTGAGATTCTGGTACGTCCACAATTCACAGTTTCCTTAGATCCATGAAATTCCGTGTTGAATTTTAGTCAGAAAATGAAAACTCCGGAGCCGCTGTTCAGCAGGCCCGGGTGTAACTCCCAGAGGCACACTGGTGCTCCTCTAGAATTTGGATAAAAATCGTTTTCACTGGAATAAAGAACCTTGATCAAGCCAGGTGGGTCTTGACAATCGAAATTGCTGCGTTTGCCCGGTATACTGACAAGAACCCACCTGTGCTAGTCCATGGCGTATTCAGCACAGGAATCTGCATCGATTGAGCCAAGACAAAGGAAAGCTCAGGGAGGCAGCACCCGTGTCGAAAAGCATTGGTACTTCAAAGATGAGGCCAATGAGGTGAAAGGAAAAACCCATGGCAAAGAGTTTCCATCATCGGCAGAATTTCACGGAGCAATATTGCTGGGAGACAAAAGGCACCACCTGAGGGAGGCACGCTCAACAAAACTACCTAGGGCAGGAGCCGGGTTGCCCACAAGCACTAGGCTTGTCAGGCCTCAGCATTGTAAGGAGAGTTCACTGAAGTCCCTGAGTGAAGTTTTCTCCGCTGTCCTACGTCTACGTTCCTAAATATTACTCTGCAGTTTCTGATGATCCTGGCTTATGAACGGCCACCATTCACCGTTCTCCTTACACCAGTGCGTCTCCATCGGCCTTAAAAGAAAGGGTGGACACGCAACTGCTGGCAGGTAAATTCAGCAACGTTTGTCTCAACACAAAAGAGACAGCTCTGTGGTGACCCGTCTTCCACGGTAAAACATTTCCTAGCGAATAAGGAATCTTCCAATCGCAATGACAATATGAGAGATTTGCCACCGATGGATTTGCCGCTGTGCCTTCACATCATCTTGAGGCCATACAGTAGTGAAGCACGGGAACCCAGGCGCTTCACCCCCTACCGTAGACCAGTGAAACACTGTCTCTAAACATGCCCACATGCCTGTACCTATGCCCGTTTAAAGTTAACGCTAAACCGAAATCTTCTGTCCCACTATTTTGCAGCATTTTAAAGAAGTACACTGGGAAAGATTTTTCTGCAAGGAAGAAACTGCAGGCGGCGTGGCTGAAATGAGAATATCATGCTGCAGGAGCTCTTTGCCCTCAGATGTAGAAGTGTCCTCAGTGGGCATCATAGAGAAACGGGACTTTAATAAGTGGTCATCAACCTCTGTGAATTCCCTTTGTTCTAGACGCCTGAAATAAAGAGTTGTCCTGAGTCACATAAACCTCCACCGAGTGGTCTTAATGTGGCGCGGGAACATGCCGGTATAAGAGAATCCCGAAGAAGGCTGAACGTCCACAATTGAATGGTCGTTGCCAGAAATGAAGTGGGAGCCGGATCAGACTGGGAAACTTCAGCTTCCATTAGACAATGAAGATGTGAGAATCTGGTACGTCCACAATTCACGGTTTCCTTAGATCCATGAAATTCCGTGTTGAATTTTAGTCAGAAAATGAAAACTCCGGAGCCGCTGTTCAGCAGGCCCGGGTGTAGCTCCCAGAGGCACACTGGTGCTCCTCCAGAATTTGGATAAAAATCGTTTTCACTGGAATAAAGAACCTTGATCAAGCCAGGTGGGTCTTGACAATCGAAATTGCTGTGTTTGCCCGGTATACTGACAAGAACCCACCTGTGCTAGTCCATGGCGTATTCAGCACAGGAATCTGCATCGATTGAGCCAAGACAAAGGAAAGCTCAGGGAGGCAGCACCCGTGTCGAAAAGCATTGGTACTTCAAAGATGAGGCCAATGAGGTGAAAGGAAAAACCCATGGCAAATAGTTTCCATCATCGGCAGAATTTCACGGAGCAATATTGCTGGGAGACAAAAGGCACCACCTGAGGGAGGCACGCTCAACAAAACTACCTAGGGCAGGAGCCGGGTTGCCCACAAGCACTAGGCTTGTCAGGCCTCAGCATTGTAAGGAGAGTTCACTGAAGTCCCTGAGTGAAGTTTTCTCCGCTGTCCTACGTCTACGTTCCTAAATATTACTCTGCGGTTTCTGATGATCCTGGCTTATGAACGGCCACCATTCACCGTTCTCCTTACACCAGTGCGTCTCCATCGGCCTTAAAAGAAAGGGAGGACACGCAACTGCTGGCAGGTAAATTCAGCAACGTTTGTCTCAACACAAAAGAGACAGCTCTGTGGTGACCCGTCTTCCACGGTAAAACATTTCCTAGCGTATAAGGAATCTTCCCATCGCAATGACAATATGAGAGATTTGCCACCGATGGATTTGCCGCTGTGCCTACACATCATCTTGAGGCCATACAGTAGTGAAGCACGGGAACCCAGGCGCTTCACCCTTTACCGTAGACCAGTGAAACACTGTCTCTAAACATGCCCACATGCCTGTACCTATGCCCGTTTAAAGTTAACGCTAAACCGAAATCTTCTGTCCCACTATTTTGCAGCATTTTAAAGAAGTACACTGGGAAAGATTTTTCTGCAAGGAAGAAACTGCAGGCGGCGTGGCTGAAATGAGAATATCATGCTGCACGAGCTCTTTGCCCTCAGATGTAGAAGTGTCCTCAGTGGGCATCATAGAGAAACGGGACTTTAATAAGTGGTCATCAACCTCTGTGAATTCCCTTTGTTCTAGACGCCTGAAATAAAGAGTTGTCCTGAGTCACATAAACCTCCACCGAGTGGTCTTAATGTGGCGCGGGAACATGCCGGTATATGAGAATCCCGAAGAAGGCTGAACGTCCACAATTGAATGGTCGTTGCCAGAAATGAAGTGGGAGCCGGATCAGACTGGGAAACTTCAGCTTCCATTAGACAATGAAGATGTGAGAATCTGGTACGTCCACAATTCATGGTTTCCTTAGATCCATGAAATTCCGTGTTGAATTTTAGTCAGAAAATGAAAACTCCGGAGCCGCTGTTCAGCAGGCCCGGGTGTAGCTCCCAGAAGCACACTGGTGCTCCTCCAGAATTTGGATAAAAATCGTTTTCACTTGAATAAAGAACCTTGATCAAGCCAGGTGGGTCTTGACAATCGAAATTGCTGCGTTTGCCCGGTATACTGACAAGAACCCACCTGTGCTAGTCCATGGCGTATTCAGCACAGGAATCTGCATCGATTGATCCAAGACAAAGGAAAGCTCAGGGAGGCAGCACCCGTGTCGAAAAGCATTGGTACTTCAAAGATGAGGCCAATGAGGTGAAAGGAAAAACCCATGGCAAATAGTTTCCATCATCGGCAGAATTTCACGGAGCAATATTGCTGGGAGACAAAAGGCACCACCTGAGGGAGGCACGCTCAACAAAACTACCTAGGGCAGGAGCCGGGTTGCCCACAAGCACTAGGCTTGTCAGGCCTCAGCATTGTAAGGAGAGTTCACTGAAGTCCCTGAGTGAAGTTTTCTCCGCTGTCCTACGTCTACGTTCCTAAAATTTACTCTGCGGTTTCTGATGATCCTGGCTTATGAACGGCCACCATTCACCGTTCTCCTTACACCAGTGCGTCTCCATCGGCCTTAAAAGAAAGGGAGGACACGCAACTGGGGGCAGGTAAATTCAGCAAAGTTTGTCTCAACACAAAAGAGACAGCTCTGTGGTGACCCGTCTTCCACGGTAAAACATTTCCTAGCGTATAAGGAATCTTCCCATCGCAATGACAATATGAGAGATTTGCCACCGATGGATTTGCCGCTGTGCATACACATCATCTTGAGGCCATACAGTAGTGAAGCACGGGAACCCAGGCGCTTCACCCTTTACCGTAGACCAGTGAAACACTGTCTCTAAACATGCCCACATGCCTGTACCTATGCCCGTTTAAAGTTATCGCTAAACCGAAATCTTCTGTCCCACTATTTTGCAGCATTTTAAAGAAGTACACTGGGAATGATTTTTCTGCAAGGAAGAAACTGCAGGCGGCGTGGCTGAAATGAGAATATCATGCTGCACGAGCTCTTTGCCCTCAGATGTAGAAGTGTCCTCAGTGGGCATCATAGAGAAACGGGACTTTAATAAGTGGTCATCAACCTCTGTGAATTCCCTTTGTTCTAGACGCCTGAAATAAAGAGTTGTCCTGAGTCACATAAACCTCCACCGAGTGGTCTTAATGTGGCGCGGGAACATGCCGGTATAAGAGAATCCCGAAGAAGGCTGAACGTCCACAATTGAATGGTCGTTGCCAGAAATGAAGTGGGAGCCGGATCAGACTGGGAAACTTCAGCTTCCATTAGAGAATGAAGATGTGAGAATCTGGTACGTCCACAATTCACAGTTTCCTTAGATCCATGAAATTCCGTGTTGAATTTTAGTCAGAAAATGAAAACTCCAGAGCCGCAGTTCAGCAGGCCCAGGTGTAGCTCCCAGAGGCACACTGGTGCTCCTCCAGAATTTGGATAAAAATCGTTTTCACTTGAATAAAGAACCTTGATCAAGCCAGGTGGGTCTTGACAATCGAAATTGCTGCGTTTGCCCGGTATACTGACAAGAACCCACCTGTGCTAGTCCATGGCGTATTCAGCACAGGAATCTGCATCGATTGAGCCAAGACAAAGGAAAGCTCAGGGAGGCAGCACCCGTGTCGAAAAGCATTGGTACTTCAAAGATGAGGCCAATGAGTTGAAAGGAAAAACCCATGGCAAATAGTTTCCATCATCGGCAGAATTTCACGGAGCAATATTGCTGGGAGACAAAAGGCACCACCTGAGGGAGGCACGCTCAACAAAACTACCTAGGGCAGGAGCCGGGTTGCCCACAAGCACTAGGCTTGTCAGGCCTCAGCATTGTAAGGAGAGTTCACTGAAGTCCCTGAGTGAAGTTTTCTCCGCTGTCCTACATCTACGTTCCTAAAATTTACTCTGCGGTTTCTGATGATCCTGGCTTATGAACGGCCACCATTCACCGTTCTCCTTACACCAGTGCGTCTCCATCGGCCTTAAAAGAAAGGGAGGACACGCAACTGCTGGCAGGTAAATGCAGCAAAGTTTGTCTCAACACAAAAGAGACAGCTCTGTGGTGACCCGTCTTCCACGGTAAAACATTTCCTAGCGAATAAGGAATCTTCCCATCGCAATGACAATCTGAGAGAATTGCCACCGATGGATTTGCCGCTGTGCCTACACATCATCTTGAGGCCATACAGTAGTGAAGCACGGGAACCCAGGCGCTTCCGCCTTTACCCGAGACCAGTGAAACACTGTCTCTAAACATGCCCACATGCCTGTATCTATGCCCGTTTAAAGTTAACGCTAAACCGAAATCTTCTGTCCCACTATTTTGGAGCATTTTAAAGAAGTACACTGGGAAAGAATTTTCTGCAAGGAAGAAACTGCACGCGGCGTGGCTGAAATCAGAATATCATGCTGCACGAGCTCTTTCCACTCAGATGTAGAAGTGTCCTCAGTGGGCATCATAGAGAAACGGGACTTTCATAAGTGATCATCAACCTCTTTGAATTCCCTTTGTTCTAGACGCCTGAAATAAAGAGTTGTCCTGAGTCACATAAACCTCCACCGAGTGGTCTTAATGTGGCGCGGGAACATGCCGGTATAAGAGAATCCCGAAGAAGGCTGAACATCCACAATTGAATGGTCATTGCCAGAAATGAAGTGGGAGCCGGATCAGACTGGGAAACTTCAGCTTCCATTAGAGAATGAAGATGTGAGAATCTGGTACGTCCACAATTCACGGTTTCCTTAGATCCATGAAATTCCGTGTTGAATTTTAGTCAGAAAATGAAAACTCCGGAGCCGCTGTTCAGCAGGCCCGGGTGTAGCTCCCAGAGGCACACTGGTGCTCCTCCAGAATTTGGATAAAAATCGTTTTCACTTGAATAAAGAACCTTGATCAAGCCAGGTGGGTCTTGACAATCGAAATTGCTGCGTTTGCCCGGTATACTGACAAGAACCCACCTGTGCTAGTCCATGGCGTATTCAGCACAGGAATCTGCATCGATTGAGCCAAGACAAAGGAAAGCTCAGGGAGGCAGCACCCGTGTCGAAAAGCATTGGTACTTCAAAGATGAGGCCAATGAGGTGAAAGGAAAAACCCATGGCAAATAGTTTCCATCATCGGCAGAATTTCACGGAGCAATATTGCTGGGAGACAAAAGGCACCACCTGAGGGAGGCACGCTCAACAAAACTACCTAGGGCAGGAGCCGGGTTGCCCACAAGCACTAGGCTTGTCAGGCCTCAGCATTGTAAGGAGAGTTCACTGAAGTCCCTGAGTGAAGTTTTCTCCGCTGTCCTACGTCTACGTTCCTAAAATTTACTCTGCGGTTTCTGATGATCCTGGCTTATGAACGGCCACCATTCACCGTTCTCCTTACACAAGTGCGTCTCCATCGGCCTTAAAAGAAAGGGAGGACACGCAACTGGGGGCAGGTAAATTCAGCAAAGTTTGTCTCAACACAAAAGAGACAGCTCTGTGGTGACCCGTCTTCCACGGTAAAACATTTCCTAGCGTATAAGGAATCTTCCCATCGCAATGACAATATGAGAGATTTGCCACCGATGGATTTGCCGCTGTGCCTACACATCATCTTGAGGCCATACAGTAGTGAAGCACGGGAACCCAGGCGCTTCACCCTTTACCGTAGACCAGTGAAACACTGTCTCTAAACATGCCCACATGCCTGTGCCTATGCCCGTTTAAAGTTAACGCTAAACCGAAATCTTCTGTCCCACTATTTTGCAGCATTTTAAAGAAGTACACTGGGAAAGATTTTTCTGCAAGGAAGAAACTGCAGGCGGCGTGGCTGAAATGAGAATATCATGCTGCACGAGCTCTTTGCCCTCAGATGTAGAAGTGTCCTCAGTGGGCATCATAGAGAAACGGGACTTTAATAAGTGGTCATCAACCTCTGTGAATTCCCTTTGTTCTAGACGCCTGAAATAAAGAGTTGTCCTGAGTCACATAAACCTCCACCGAGTGGTCTTAATGTGGCGCGGGAACATGCCGGTATATGAGAATCCCGAAGAAGGCTGAACGTCCACAATTGAATGGTCGTTGCCAGAAATGAAGTGGCAGCCGGATCAGACTGGGAAACTTCAGCTTCCATTAGACAATGAAGATGTGAGAATCTGGTACGTCCACAATTCATGGTTTCCTTAGATCCATGAAATTCCGTGTTGAATTTTAGTCAGAAAATGAAAACTCCGGAGCCGCTGTTCAGCAGGCCCGGGTGTAGCTCCCAGAGGCACACTGGTGCTCCTCCAGAATTTGGATAAAAATCGTTTTCACTGGAATAAAGAACCTTGATCAAGCCAGGTGGGTCTTGACAATCGAAATTGCTGCGTTTGCCCGGTATACTGACAAGAACCCACCTGTGCTAGTCCATGGCGTATTCAGCACAGGAATCTGCATCGATTGAGCCAAGACAAAGGAAAGCTCAGGGAGGCAGCACCCGTGTCGAAAAGCATTGGTACTTCAAAGATGAGGCCAATGAGGTGAAAGGAAAAACCCATGGCAAATAGTTTCCATCATCGGCAGAATTTCACGGAGCAATATTGCTGGGAGACAAAAGGCACCACCTGAGGGAGGCACGCTCAACAAAACTACCTAGGGCAGGAGCCGGGTTGCCCACAAGCACTAGGCTTGTCAGGCCTCAGCATTGTAAGGAGAGTTCACTGAAGTCCCTGAGTGAAGTTTTCTCCGCTGTCCTACGTCTACGTTCCTAAAATTTACTCTGCGGTTTCTGATGATCCTGGCTTATGAACGGCCACCATTCACCGTTCTCCTTACACCAGTGCGTCTCCATCGGCCTTAAAAGAAAGGGAGGACACGCAACTGGGGGCAGGTAAATTCAGCAAAGTTTGTCTCAACACAAAAGAGACAGCTCTGTGGTGACCCGTCTTCCACGGTAAAACATTTCCTAGCGTATAAGGAATCTTCCCATCGCAATGACAATATGAGAGAATTGCCACCGATGGATTTGCCGCTGTGCCTACACATCATCTTGAGGCCATACAGTAGTGAAGCACGGGAACCCAGGCGCTTCAGCCTTTACCCTAGACCAGTGAAACACTGTCTCTAAACATGCCCACATGCTTGTATCTATGCCCGTTTAAAGTTAACGCTAAACCGAAATCTTCTGTCCCACTATTTTGCAGCATTTTAAAGAAGTACACTGGGAAAGATTTTTCTGCAAGGAAGAAACTGCAGGCGGCGTGGCTGAAATGAGAATATCATGCTGCACGAGCTCTTTGCCCTCAGATGTAGAAGTGTCCTCAGTGGGCATCATAGAGAAACGGGACTTTAATAAGTGGTCATCAACCTCTGTGAATTCCCTTTGTTCTAGACGCCTGAAATAAAGAGTTGTCCTGAGTCACATAAACCTCCACCGAGTGGTCTTAATGTGGCGCGGGAACATGCCGGTATAAGAGAATCCCGAAGAAGGCTGAACATCCACAATTGAATGGTCGTTGCCAGAAATGAAGTGGGAGCCGGATCAGACTGGGAAACTTCAGCTTCCATTAGACAATGAAGATGTGAGAATCTGGTACGTCCACAATTCACGGTTTCCTTAGATCCATGAAATTCCGTGTTGAATTTTAGTCAGAAAATGAAAACTCCGGAGCCGCTGTTCAGCAGGCCCGGGTGTAACTCCCAGAGGCACACTGGTGCTCCTCTAGAATTTGGATAAAAATCGTTTTCACTTGAATAAAGAACCTTGATCAAGCCAGGTGGGTCTTGACAATCGAAATTGCTGCGTTTGCCCGGTATACTGACAAGAACCCACCTGTGCTAGTCCATGGCGTATTCAGCACAGGAATCTGCATCGATTGAGCCAAGACAAAGGAAAGCTCAGGGAGGCAGCACCCGTGTCGAAAAGCATTTGTACTTCAAAGATGAGGCCAATGAGGTGAAAGGAAAAACCCATGGCAAATAGTTTCCATCATCGGCAGAATTTCACGGAGCAATATTGCTGGGAGACAAAAGGCACCACCTGAGGGAGGCACGCTCAACAAAACTACCTAGGGCAGGAGCCGGGTTGCCCACAAGCACTAGGCTTGTCAGGCCTCAGCATTGTAAGGAGAGTTCACTGAAGTCCCTGAGTGAAGTTTTCTCTGCTGTCCTACGTCTACGTTCCTAAAATTTACTCTGCGGTTTCTGATGATCCTGGCTTATGAACGGCCACCATTCACCGTTCTCCTTACACCAGTGCGTCTCCATCGGCCTTAAAAGAAAGGGAGGACACGCAACTGGGGGCAGGTAAATTCAGCCAAGTTTGTCTCAACACAAAAGAGACAGCTCTGTGGTGACCCGTCTTCCACGGTAAAACATTTCCTAGCGAATAAGGAATCTTCCCATCGCAATGACAATATGAGAGAATTGCCACCGATGGATTTGCCGCTGTGCCTACACATCATCTTGAGGCCATACAGTAGTGAAGCACGGGAACCCAGGCGCTTCAGCCTTTACCGTAGACCAGTGAAACACTGTCTCTAAACATGCCCACATGCCTGTATCTATGCCCGTTTAAAGTTAACGCTAAACCGAAATCTTCTGTCCCACTATTTTGCAGCATTTTAAAGAAGTACACTGGGAAAGAATTTTCTGCAAGGAAGAAACTGCACGCGGCGTGGCTGAAATGAGAATATCATGCTGCACGAGCTCTTTGCACTCAGATGTAGAAGTGTCCTCAGTGGGCATCATAGAGAAACGGGACTTTCATAAGTGATCATCAACCTCTGAATTCCCTTTGTTCTAGACGCCTGAAATAAAGAGCTGTCCTGAGTCACATAAACCTCCACCGAGTGGTCTTAATGTGGCGCGGTAACATGCCGGTATAAGAGAATCCCGAAGAAGGCTTAACATCCACAATTGAATGGTCGTTGCCAGAAATGAAGTGGGAGCCGGATCAGACTGGGAAACTTCAGCTTCCATTAGACAATGAAGATGTGAGAATCTGGTACGTCCACAATTCACGATTTCCTTAGATCCATGAAATTCCGTGTTGAATTTTAGTCAGAAAATGAAAACTCCGGAGCCGCTGTTCAGCAGGCCCGGGTGTAACTCGCAGAAGCACACTGGTGCTCCTCTAGAATTTGGATAAAAATCGTTTTCACTGGAATAAAGAACCTTGATCAAGCCAGGTGGGTCTTGACAATCGAAATTGCTGCGTTTGCCCGGTATACTGACAAGAACCCACCTGTGCTAGTCCATGGCGTATTCAGCACAGGAATCTGCATCGATTGAGCCAAGACAAAGGAAAGCTCAGGGAGGCAGCACCCGTGTCGAAAAGCATTGGTACTTCAAAGATGAGGCCAATGAGGTGAAAGGAAAAACCCATGGCAAATAGTTTCCATCATCGGCAGAATTTCACGGAGCAATATTGCTGGGAGACAAAAGGCACCACCTGAGGGAGGCACGCTCAACAAAACTACCTAGGGCAGGAGCCGGGTTGCCCACAAGCACTAGGCTTGTCAGGCCTCAGCATTGTAAGGAGAGTTCACTGAAGTCCCTGAGTGAAGTTTTCTCCGCTGTCCTACGTCTACGTTCCTAAAATTTACTCTGCGGTTTCTGATGATCCTGGCTTATGAACGGCCACCATTCACCGTTCTCCTTACACCAGTGCGTCTCCATCGGCCTTAAAAGAAAGGGAGGACACGCAACTGCTGGCAGGTAAATTCAGCAACGTTTGTCTCAACACAAAAGAGACAGCTCTGTGGTGACCCGTCTTCCACGGTAAAACATTTCCTAGCGTATAAGGAATCTTCCCATCGCAATGACAATATGAGAGATTTGCCACCGATGGATTTGCCGCTGTGCCTACACATCATCTTGAGGCCATACAGTAGTGAAGCACGGGAACCCAGGCGCTTCACCCTTTACCGTAGACCAGTGAAACACTGTCTCTAAACATGCCCACATGCCTGTACCTATGCCCGTTTAAAGTTAACGCTAAACCGAAATCTTCTGTCCCACTATTTTGCAGCATTTTAAAGAAGTACACTGGGAAAGATTTTTCTGCAAGGAAGAAACTGCAGGCGGCGTGGCTGAAATGAGAATATCATGCTGCACGAGCTCTTTGCCCTCAGATGTAGAAGTGTCCTCAGTGGGCATCATAGAGAAACGGGACTTTAATAAGTGGTCATCAACCTCTGTGAATTCCCTTTGTTCTAGACGCCTGAAATAAAGAGTTGTCCTGAGTCACATAAACCTCCACCGAGTGGTCTTAATGTGGCGCGGGAACATGCCGGTATATGAGAATCCCGAAGAAGGCTGAACGTCCACAATTGAATGGTCGTTGCCAGAAATGAAGTGGCAGCCGGATCAGACTGGGAAACTTCAGCTTCCATTAGACAATGAAGATGTGAGAATCTGGTCCGTCCACAATTCATGGTTTCCTTAGATCCATGAAATTCCGTGTTGAATTTTAGTCAGAAAATGAAAACTCCGGAGCCGCTGTTCAGCAGGCCCGGGTGTAGCTCCCAGAGGCACACTGGTGCTCCTCCAGAATTTGGATAAAAATCGTTTTCACTGGAATAAAGAACCTTGATCAAGCCAGGTGGGTCTTGACAATCGAAATTGCTGCGTTTGCCCGGTATACTGACAAGAACCCACCTGTGCTAGTCCATGGCGTATTCAGCACAGGAATCTGCATCGATTGAGCCAAGACAAAGGAAAGCTCAGGGAGGCAGCACCCGTTTCGAAAAGCATTGGTACTTCAAAGATGAGGCCAATGAGGTGAAAGGAAAAACCCATGGCAAATAGTTTCCATCATCGGCAGAATTTCACGGAGCAATATTGCTGGGAGACAAAAGGCACCACCTGAGGGAGGCACGCTCAACAAAACTACCTAGGGCAGGAGCCGGGTTGCCCACAAGCACTAGGCTTGTCAGGCCTCAGCATTGTAAGGAGAGTTCACTGAAGTCCCTGAGTGAAGTTTTCTCCGCTGTCCTACGTCTACGTTCCTAAAATTTACTCTGCGGTTTCTGATGATCCTGGCTTATGAACGGCCACCATTCACCGTTCTCCTTACACCAGTGCGTCTCCATCGGCCTTAAAAGAAAGGGAGGACACGCAACTGGGGGCAGGTAAATTCAGCAAAGTTTGTCTCAACACAAAAGAGACAGCTCTGTGGTGACCCGTCTTCCACGGTAAAACATTTCCTAGCGTATAAGGAATCTTCCCATCGCAATGACAATATGAGAGAATTGCCACCGATGGATTTGCCGCTGTGCCTACACATCATCTCGAGGCCATACAGTAGTGAAGCACTGGAACCCAGGCGCTTCAGCCTTTACCCTAGACCAGTGAAACACTGTCTCTAAACATGCCCACATGCTTGTATCTATGCCCGTTTAAAGTTAACGCTAAACCGAAATCTTCTGTCCCACTATTTTGCAGCATTTTAAAGAAGTACACTGGGAAAGATTTTTCTGCAAGGAAGAAACTGCAGGCGGCGTGGCTGAAATGAGAATATCATGCTGCACGAGCTCTTTGCCCTCAGATGTAGAAGTGTCCTCAGTGGGCATCATAGAGAAACGGGACTTTAATAAGTGGTCATCAACCTCTGTGAATTCCCTTTGTTCTAGACGCCTGAAATAAAGAGTTGTCCTGAGTCACATAAACCTCCACCGAGTGGTCTTAATGTGGCGCGGGAACATGCCGGTATAAGAGAATCCCGAAGAAGGCTGAACGTCCACAATTGAATGGTCGTTGCCAGAAATGAAGTGGGAGCCGGATCAGACTGGGAAACTTCAGCTTCCATTAGAGAATGAAGATGTGAGAATCTGGTACGTCCACAATTCACGGTTTCCTTAGATCCATGAAATTCCGTGTTGAATTTTAGTCAGAAAATGAAAACTCCGGAGCCGCTGTTCAGCAGGCCCGGGTGTAGCTCCCAGAGGCACACTGGTGCTCCTCCAGAATTTGGATAAAAATCGTTTTCACTTGAATAAAGAACCTTGATCAAGCCAGGTGGGTCTTGACAATCGAAATTGCTGCGTTTGCCCGGTATACTGACAAGAACCCACCTGTGCTAGTCCATGGCGTATTCAGCACAGGAATCTGCATCGATTGAGCCAAGACAAAGGAAAGCTCAGGGAGGCAGCACCCGTGTCGAAAAGCATTGGTACTTCAAAGATGAGGCAAATGAGGTGAAAGGAAAAACCCATGGCAAATAGTTTCCATCATCGGCAGAATTTCACGGAGCAATATTGCTGGGAGACAAAAGGCACCACCTGAGAGAGGCACGCTCAACAAAACTACCTAGGGCAGGAGCCGGGTTGCCCACAAGCACTAGGCTTGTCAGGCCTCAGCATTGTAAGGAGAGTTCACTGAAGTCCCAGAGTGAAGTTTTCTCCGCTGTCCTACGTCTACGTTCCTAAAATTTACTCTGCGGTTTCTGATGATCCTGGCTTATAAACGGCCACCATTCACCGTTCTCCTTACACCAGTGCGTCTGCATCGGCCTTAAAAGAAAGGGAGGACACGCAACTGGGGGCAGGTAAATTCAGCAAAGTTTGTCTCAACACAAAAGAGACAGCTCTGTGGTGACCCGTCTTCCACGGTAAAACATTTCCTAGCGTATAAGGAATCTTCCCATCGCAATGACAATATGAGAGAATTGCCACCGATGGATTTGCCGCTGTGCCTACACATCATCTTGAGGCCATACAGTAGTGAAGCACGGGAACCCAGGCGCTTCAGCCTTTACCCTAGACCAGTGAAACACTGTCTCTAAACATGCCCACATGCTTGTATCTATGCCCGTTTAAAGTTAACGCTAAACCGAAATCTTCTGTCCCACTATTTGCAGCATTTTAAAGAAGTACACTGGGAAAGATTTTTCTGCAAGGAAGAAACTGCAGGCGGCGTGGCTGAAATGAGAATATCATGCTGCACGAGCTCTTTGCCCTCAGATGTAGAAGTGTCCTCAGTGGGCATCATAGAGAAACGGGACTTTTATAAGTGGTCATCAACCTCTGTGAATTCCCTTTGTTCTAGACGCCTGAAATAAAGAGTTGTCCTGAGTCACATAAACCTCCACCGAGTGGTCTTAATGTGGCGCGGGAACATGCCGGTATAAGAGAATCCCGAAGAAGGCTGAACGTCCACAATTGAATGGTCGTTGCCAGAAATGAAGTGGGAGCCGGATCAGACTGGGAAACTTCAGCTTCCATTAGACAATGAAGATGTGAGAATCTGGTACGTCCACAATTCACGGTTTCCTTAGATCCATGAAATTCCGTGTTGAATTTTAGTCAGAAAATGAAAACTCCGGAGCCGCTGTTCAGCAGGCCCGGGTGTAACTCGCAGAGGCACACTGGTGCTCCTCTAGAATTTGGATAAAAATCGTTTTCATTGGAATAAAGAACCTTGATCAAGCCAGGTGGGTCTTGACAATCGAAATTGCTGCGTTTGCCCGGTATACTGACAAGAACCCACCTGTGCTAGTCCATGGCGTATTCAGCACAGGAATCTGCATCGATTGAGCCAAGACAAAGGAAAGCTCAGGGAGGCAGCACCCGTGTCGAAAAGCATTGGTACTTCAAAGATGAGGCCAATGAGGTGAAAGGAAAAACCCATGGCAAATAGTTTCCATCATCGGCAGAATTTCACGGAGCAATATTGCTGGGAGACAAAAGGCACCACCTGAGGGAGGCACGCTCAACAAAACTACCTAGGGCAGGAGCCGGGTTGCCCACAAGCACTAGGCTTGTCAGGCCTCAGCATTGTAAGGAGAGTTCACTGAAGTCCCTGAGTGAAGTTTTCTCCGCTGTCCTACGTCTACGTTCCTAAAATTTACTCTGCGGTTTCTGATGATCCTGGCTTATGAACGGCCACCATTCACCGTTCTCCTTACACCAGTGCGTCTCCATCGGCCTTAAAAGAAAGGGAGGACACGCAACTGCTGGCAGGTAAATTCAGCAACGTTTGTCTCAACACAAAAGAGACAGCTCTGTGGTGACCCGTCTTCCACGGTAAAACATTTCCTAGCGTATAAGGAATCTTCCCATCGCAATGACAATATGAGAGATTTGCCACCGATGGATTTGCCGCTGTGCCTACACATCATCTTGAGGCCATACAGTAGTGAAGCACGGGAACCCAGGCGCTTCACCCTTTACCGTAGACCAGTGAAACACTGTCTCTAAACATGCCCACATGCCTGTACCTATGCCCGTTTAAAGTTAACGCTAAACCGAAATCTTCTGTCCCACTATTTTGCAGCATTTTAAAGAAGTACACTGGGAAAGATTTTTCTGCAAGGAAGAAACTGCAGGCGGCGTGGCTGAAATGAGAATATCATGCTGCACGAGCTCTTTGCCCTCAGATGTAGAAGTGTCCTCAGTGGGCATCATAGAGAAACGGGACTTTAATAAGTGGTCATCAACCTCTGTGAATTCCCTTTGTTCTAGACGCCTGAAATAAAGAGTTGTCCTGAGTCACATAAACCTCCACCGAGTGGTCTTAATGTGGCGCGGGAACATGCCGGTATATGAGAATCCCGAAGAAGGCTGAACGTCCACAATTGAATGGTCGTTGCCAGAAATGAAGTGGCAGCCGGATCAGACTGGGAAACTTCAGCTTCCATTAGACAATGAAGATGTGAGAATCTGGTACGTCCACAATTCATGGTTTCCTTAGATCCATGAAATTCCGTGTTGAATTTTAGTCAGAAAATGAAAACTCCGGAGCCGCTGTTCAGCAGGCCCGGGTGTAGCTCCCAGAGGCACACTGGTGCTCCTCCAGAATTTGGATAAAAATCGTTTTCACTGGAATAAAGAACCTTGATCAAGCCAGGTGGGTCTTGACAATCGAAATTGCTGCGTTTGCCCGGTATACTGACAAGAACCCACCTGTGCTAGTCCATGGCGTATTCAGCACAGGAATCTGCATCGATTGAGCCAAGACAAAGGAAAGCTCAGGGAGGCAGCACCCGTGTCGAAAAGCATTGGTACTTCAAAGATGAGGCCAATGAGGTGAAAGGAAAAACCCATGGCAAATAGTTTCCATCATCGGCAGAATTTCACGGAGCAATATTGCTGGGAGACAAAAGGCACCACCTGAGGGAGGCACGCTCAACAAAACTACCTAGGGCAGGAGCCGGGTTGCCCACAAGCACTAGGCTTGTCAGGCCTCAGCATTGTAAGGAGAGTTCACTGAAGTCCCAGAGTGAAGTTTTCTCCGCTGTCCTACGTCTACGTTCCTAAAATTTACTCTGCGGTTTCTGATGATCCTGGCTTATAAACGGCCACCATTCACCGTTCTCCTTACACCAGTGCGTCTGCATCGGCCTTAAAAGAAAGGGAGGACACGCAACTGCTGGCAGGTAAATTCAGCAAAGTTTGTCTCAACACAAAAGAGACAGCTCTGTGGTGACCCGTCTTCCACGGTAAAACATTTCCTAGCGTATAAGGAATCTTCCCATCGCAATGACAATATGAGAGAATTGCCACCGATGGATTTGCCGCTGTGCCTACACATCATCTTGAGGCCATACAGTAGTGAAGCACGGGAACCCAGGCGCTTCAGCCTTTACCCTAGACCAGTGAAACACTGTCTCTAAACATGCCCACATGCTTGTATCTATGCCCGTTTAAAGTTAACGCTAAACCGAAATCTTCTGTCCCACTATTTGCAGCATTTTAAAGAAGTACACTGGGAATGATTTTTCTGCAAGGAAGAAACTGCAGGCGGCGTGGCTGAAATGAGAATATCATGCTGCACGAGCTCTTTGCCCTCAGATGTAGAAGTGTCCTCAGTGGGCATCATAGAGAAACGGGACTTTTATAAGTGGTCATCAACCTCTGTGAATTCCCTTTGTTCTAGACGCCTGAAATAAAGAGTTGTCCTGAGTCACATAAACCTCCACCGAGTGGTCTTAATGTGGCGCGGGAACATGCCGGTATAAGAGAATCCCGAAGAAGGCTGAACGTCCACAATTGAATGGTCGTTGCCAGAAATGAAGTGGGAGCCGGATCAGACTGGGAAACTTCAGCTTCCATTAGACAATGAAGATGTGAGAATCTGGTACGTCCACAATTCACGGTTTCCTTAGATCCATGAAATTCCGTGTTGAATTTTAGTCAGAAAATGAAAACTCCGGAGCCGCTGTTCAGCAGGCCCAGGTGTAGCTCCCAGAGGCACACTGGTGCTCCTCTAGAATTTGGATAAAAATCGTTTTCACTTGAATAAAGAACCTTGATCAAGCCAGGTGGGTCTTGACAATCGAAATTGCTGCGTTTGCCCGGTATACTGACAAGAACCCACCTGTGCTAGTCCATGGCGTATTCAGCACAGGAATCTGCATCGATTGAGCCAAGACAAAGGAAAGCTCAGGGAGGCAGCACCCGTGTCGAAAAGCATTGGTACTTCAAAGATGAGGCCAATGAGGTGAAAGGAAAAACCCATGGCAAATAGTTTCCATCATCGGCAGAATTTCACGGAGCAATATTGCTGGGAGACAAAAGGCACCACCTGAGGGAGGCACGCTCAACAAAACTACCTAGGGCAGGAGCCGGGTTGCCCACAAGCACTAGGCTTGTCAGGCCTCAGCATTGTAAGGAGAGTTCACTGAAGTCCCTGAGTGAAGTTTTCTCCGCTGTCCTACGTCTACGTTCCTAAAATTTACTCTGCGGTTTCTGATGATCCTGGCTTATGAACGGCCACCATTCACCATTCTCCTTACACCAGTGCGTCTCCATCGGCCTTAAAAGAAAGGGAGGACACGCAACTGCTGGCAGGTAAATTCAGCAAAGTTTGTCTCAACACAAAAGAGACAGCTCTGTGGTGACCCGTCTTCCACGGTAAAACATTTCCTAGCGAATAAGGAATCTTCCCATCGCAATGACAATATGAGAGAATTGCCACCGATGGATTTGCCGCTGTGCCTACACATCATCTTGAGGCCATACAGTAGTGAAGCACGGGAACCCAGACGCTTCAGCCTTTACCCTAAACCAGTGAAACACTGTCTCTAAACATGCCCACATGCCTGTATCTATGCCCGTTTAAAGTTAACGCTAAACCGAAATCTTCTGTCCCACTATTTTGCAGCATTTTAAAGAAGTACACTGGGAAAGAATTTTCTGCAAGGAAGAAACTGTACGCGGCGTGGCTGAAATGAGAATATCATGCTGCACGAGCTCTTTGCACTCAGATGTAGAAGTGTCCTCAGTGGGCATCATAGAGAAACGGGACTTTCATAAGTGATCATCAACCTCTTTGAATTCCCTTTGTTCTAGACGCCTGAAATAAAGAGCTGTCCTGAGTCACATAAACCTCCACCGAGTGGTCTTAATGTGGCGCGGGAACATGCCGGTATAAGAGAATCCCGAAGAAGGCTGAACATCCACAATTGAATGGTCGTTGCCAGAAATGAAGTGGGAGCCGGATCAGACTGGGAAACTTCAGCTTCCATTAGACAATGAAGATGTGAGAATCTGGTACGTCCACAATTCACGGTTTCCTTAGATCCATGAAATTCCGTGTTGAATTTTAGTCAGAGAATGAAAACTCCGGAGCCGCTGTTCAGCAGGCCCGGGTGTAACTCCCAGAGGCACACTGGTGCTCCTCTAGAATTTGGATAAAAATCGTTTTCACTGGAATAAAGAACCTTGATCAAGCCAGGTGGGTCTTGACAATCGAAATTGCTGCGTTTGCCCGGTATACTGACAAGAACCCACCTGTGCTAGTCCATGGCGTATTCAGCACAGGAATCTGCATCGATTGAGCCAAGACAAAGGAAAGCTCAGGGAGGCAGCACCCGTGTCGAAAAGCATTTGTACTTCAAAGATGAGGCCAATGAGGTGAAAGGAAAAACCCATGGCAAATAGTTTCCATCATCAGCAGAATTTCACGGAGCAATATTGCTGGGAGACAAAAGGCACCACCTGAGGGAGGCACGCTCAACAAAACTACCTAGGGCAGGAGCCGGGTTGCCCACAAGCACTAGGCTTGTCAGGCCTCAGCATTGTAAGGAGAGTTCACTGAAGTCCCTGAGTGAAGTTTTCTCCGCTGTCCTACGTCTACGTTCCTAAAATTTACTCTGCGGTTTCTGATGATCCTGGCTTATGAACGGCCACCATTCACCGTTCTCCTTACACCAGTGCGTCTCCATCGGCCTTAAAAGAAAGGGAGGACACGCAACTGGGGGCAGGTAAATTCAGCAAAGTTTGTCTCAACACAAAAGAGACAGCTCTGTGGTGACACGTCTTCCACGGTAAAACATTTCCTAGCGAATAAGGAATCTTCCCATCGCAATGACAATATGAGAGAATTGCCACCGATGGATTTGCCGCTGTGCCTACACATCATCTTGAGGCCATACAGTAGTGAAGCACGGGAACCCAGGCGCTTCACCCTTTACCGTAGACCAGTGAAACACTGTCTCTAAACATGCCCACATGCCTGTATCTATGCCCGTTTAAAGTTAACGCTAAACCGAAATCTTCTGTCCCACTATTTTGCAGCATTTTAAAGAAGTACACTGGGAAAGATTTTTCTGCAAGGAAGAAACTGCAGGCGGCGTGGCTGAAATGAGAATATCATGCTGCACGAGCTCTTTGCACTCAGATGTAGAAGTGTCCTCAGTGGGCATCATAGAGAAACGGGACTTTCATAAGTGATCATCAACCTCTTTGAATTCCCTTTGTTCTAGACGCCTGAAATAAAGAGCTCTCCTGAGTCACATAAACCTCCACCGAGTGGTCTTAATGTGGCGCGGGAACATGCCGGTATAAGAGAATCCCGAAGAAGGCTGAACGTCCACAATTGAATGGTCATTGCCAGAAATGAAGTGGCAGCCGGATCAGACTGGGAAACTTCAGCTTCCATTAGACAATGAAGATGTGAGAATCTGGTACGTCCACAATTCACGGTTTCCTTAGATCCATGAAATTCCGTGTTGAATTTTAGTCAGAAAATGAAAACTCCGGAGCCGCTGTTCAGCAGGCCCGGGTGTAGCTCCCAGAGGCACACTGGTGCTCCTCTAGAATTTGGATAAAAATCGTTTTCACTGGAATAAAAACCTTGATCAAGCCAGGTGGGTCTTGACAATCGAAATTGCTGCGTTTGCCCGGTATACTGACAAGAACCCACCTGTGCTAGTCCATGGCGTATTCAGCACAGGAATCTGCATCGATTGAGCCAAGACAAAGGAAAGCTCAGGGAGGCAGCACCCGTGTCGAAAAGCATTGGTACTTCAAAGATGAGGCCAATGAGGTGAAAGGAAAAACCCATGGCAAATAGTTTCCATCATCGGCAGAATTTCACGGAGCAATATTGCTGGGAGACAAAAGGCACCACCTGAGGGAGGCACGCTCAACAAAACTACCTAGGGCAGGAGCCGGGTTGCCCACAAGCACTAGGCTTGTCAGGCCTCAGCATTGTAAGGAGAGTTCACTGAAGTCCCTGAGTGAAGTTTTCTCCGCTGTCCTACGTCTACGTTCCTAAAATTTACTCTGCGGTTTCTGATGATCCTGGCTTATGAACGGCCACCATTCATCGTTCTCCTTACACCAGTGCGTCTCCATCGGCCTTAAAAGAAAGGGAGGACACGCAACTGGGGGCAGGTAAATTCAGCAAAGTTTGTCTCAACACAAAAGAGACAGCTCTGTGGTGATACGTCTTCCACGGTAAAACATTTCCTAGCGAATAAGGAATCTTCCCATCGCAATGACAATATGAGAGAATTGCCACCGATGGATTTCCCGCTGTGCCTACACATCATCTTGAGGCCATACAGTAGTGAAGCACGGGAACCCAGGCGCTTCACCCTTTACCGTAGACCAGTGAAACACTGTCTCTAAACATGCCCACATGCCTGTATCTATGCCCGTTTAAAGTTAACGCTAAACCGAAATCTTCTGTCCCACTATTTTGCAGCATTTTAAAGAAGTACACTGGGAAAGATTTTTCTGCAAGGAAGAAACTGCAGGCGGCGTGGCTGAAATGAGAATATCATGCTGCACGAGCTCTTTGCACTCAGATGTAGAAGTGTCCTCAGTGGGCATCATAGAGAAACGGGACTTTCATAAGTGATCATCAACCTCTGTGAATTCCCTTTGTTCTAGACGCCTGAAATAAAGAGCTCTCCTGAGTCACATAAACCTCCACCGAGTGGTCTTAATGTGGCGCGGGAACATGCCGGTATAAGAGAATCCCGAAGAAGGCTGAACGTCCACAATTGAATGGTCATTGCCAGAAATGAAGTGGCAGCCGGATCAGACTGGGAAACTTCAGCTTCCATTAGACAATGAAGATGTGAGAATCTGGTACGTCCACAATTCACGGTTTCCTTAGATCCATGAAATTCCGTGTTGAATTTTAGTCAGAAAATGAAAACTCCGGAGCCGCTGTTCAGCAGGCCCGGGTGTAGCTCCCAGAGGCACACTGGTGCTCCTCTAGAATTTGGATAAAAATCGTTTTCACTGGAATAAAGAACCTTGATCAAGCCAGGTGGGTCTTGACAATCGAAATTGCTGCGTTTGCCCGGTATACTGACAAGAACCCACCTGTGCTAGTCCATGGCGTATTCAGCACAGGAATCTGCATCGATTGAGCCAAGACAAAGGAAAGCTCAGGGAGGCAGCACCCGTGTCGAAAAGCATTGGTACTTCAAAGATGAGGCCAATGAGGTGAAAGGAAAAACCCATGGCAAATAGTTTCCATCATCGGCAGAATTTCACGGAGCAATATTGCTGGGAGACAAAAGGCACCACCTGAGGGAGGCACCCTCAACAAAACTACCTAGGGCAGGAGCCGGGTTGCCCACAAGCACTAGGCTTGTCAGGCCTCAGCATTGTAAGGAGAGTTCACTGAAGTCCCTGAGTGAAGTTTTCTCCGCTGTCCTACGTCTACGTTCCTAAAATTTACTCTGCGGTTTCTGATGATCCTGGCTTATGAACGGCCACCATTCACCGTTCTCCTTACACCAGTGCGTCTCCATCGGCCTTAAAAGAAAGGGAGGACACGCAACTGCTGGCAGGTAAATTCAGCAAAGTTTGTCTCAACACAAAAGAGACAGCTCTGTGGTGACCCGTCTTCCACGGTAAAACATTTCCTAGCGAATAAGGAATCTTCCCATCGCAATGACAATATGAGAGAATTGCCACCGATGGATTTCCCGCTGTGCCTACACATCATCTTGAGGCCATACAGTAGTGAAGCACGGGAACCCAGGCGCTTCACCCTTTACCGTAGACCAGTGAAACACTGTCTCTAAACATGCCCACATGCCTGTATCTATGCCCGTTTAAAGTTAACGCTAAACCGAAATCTTCTGTCCCACTATTTTGCAGCATTTTAAAGAAGTACACTGGGAAAGATTTTTCTGCAAGGAAGAAACTGCAGGCGGCGTGGCTGAAATGAGAATATCATGCTGCACGAGCTCTTTGCACTCAGATGTAGAAGTGTCCTCAGTGGGCATCATAGAGAAACGGGACTTTCATAAGTGATCATCAACCTCTGTGAATTCCCTTTGTTCTAGACGCCTGAAATAAAGAGCTCTCCTGAGTCACATAAACCTCCACCGAGTGGTCTTAATGTGGCGCGGGAACATGCCGGTATAAGAGAATCCCGAAGAAGGCTGAACGTCCACAATTGAATGGTCATTGCCAGAAATGAAGTGGCAGCCGGATCAGACTGGGAAACTTCAGCTTCCATTAGACAATGAAGATGTGAGAATCTGGTACGTCCACAATTCACGGTTTCCTTAGATCCATGAAATTCCGTGTTGAATTTTAGTCAGAAAATGAAAACTCCGGAGCTGCTGTTCAGCAGGCCCGGGTGTAGCTCCCAGAGGCACACTGGTGCTCCTCTAGAATTTGGATAAAAATCGTTTTCACTGGAATAAAGAACCTTGATCAAGCCAGGTGGGTCTTGACAATTGAAATTGCTGCGTTTGCCCGGTATACTGACAAGAACCCACCTGTGCTAGTCCATGGCGTATTCAGCACAGGAATCTGCATCGATTGAGCCAAGACAAAGGAAAGCTCAGGGAGGCAGCACCCGTGTCGAAAAGCATTGGTACTTCAAAGATGAGGCCAATGAGGTGAAAGGAAAAACCCATGGCAAAAAATTTCCATCATCGGCAGAATTTCACGGAGCAATATTGCTGGGAGACAAAAGGCACCACCTGAGGGAGGCACGCTCAACAAAACTACCTAGGGCAGGAGCCGGGTTGCCCACAAGCACTAGGCTTGTCAGGCCTCAGCATTGTAAGGAGAGTTCACTGAAGTCCCTGAGTGAAGTTTTCTCCGCTGTCCTACGTCTACGTTCCTAAAATTTACTCTGCGGTTTCTGATGATCCTGGCTTATGAACGGCCACCATTCACCGTTCTCCTTACACCAGTGCGTCTCCATCGGCCTTAAAAGAAAGGGAGGACACGCAACTGCTGGCAGGTAAATTCAGCAAAGTTTGTCTCAACACAAAAGAGACAGCTCTGTGGTGACCCGTCTTCCACGGTAAAACATTTCCTAGCGAATAAGGAATCTTCCCATCGCAATGACAATATGAGAGAATTGCCACCGATGGATTTGCCGCTGTGCCTACACATCATCTTGAGGCCATACAGTAGTGAAGCACGGGAACCCAGGCGCTTCAGCCTTTACCCTAGACCAGTGAAACACTGTCTCTAAACATGCCCACATGCCTGTATCTATGCCCGTTTAAAGTTAACGCTAAACCGAAATCTTCTGTCCCACTATTTTGCAGCATTTTAAAGAAGTACACTGGGAAAGAATTTTCTGCAAGGAAGAAACTGCACGCGGCGTGGCTGAAATGAGAATATCATGCTGCACGAGCTCTTTGCACTCAGATGTAGAAGTGTCCTCAGTGGGCATCATAGAGAAACGGGACTTTCATAAGTGATCATCAACCTCTTTGAATTCCCTTTGTTCTAGACGCCTGAAATAAAGAGCTGTCCTGAGTCACATAAACCTCCACCGAGTGGTCTTAATGTGGCGCGGGAACATGCCGGTATAAGAGAATCCCGAAGAAGGCTTAACATCCACAATTGAATGGTCGTTGCCAGAAATGAAGTGGGAGCCGGATCAGACTGGGAAACTTCAGCTTCCATTAGACAATGAAGATGTGAGAATCTGGTACGTCCACAATTCACGGTTTCCTTAGATCCATGAAATTCCGTGTTGAATTTTAGTCAGAAAATGAAAACTCCGGAGCCGCTGTTCAGCAGGCCCGGGTGTAACTCCCAGAGGCACACTGGTGCTCCTCTAGAATTTGGATAAAAATCGTTTTCACTTGAATAAAGAACCTTGATCAAGCCAGGTGGGTCTTGACAATCGAAATTGCTGCGTTTGCCCGGTATACTGACAAGAACCCACCTGTGCTAGTCCATGGCGTATTCAGCACAGGAATCTGCATCGATTGAGCCAAGACAAAGGAAAGCTCAGGGAGGCAGCACCCGTGTCGAAAAGCATTGGTACTTCAAAGATGAGGCCAATGAGGTGAAAGGAAAAACCCATGGCAAATAGTTTCCATCATCGGCAGAATTTCACGGAGCAATATTGCTGGGAGACAAAAGGCACCACCTGAGGGAGGCACACTCAACAAAACTACCTAAGGCAGGAGCCGGGTTGCCCACAAGCACTAGGCTTGTCAGGCCTCAGCATTGTAAGGAGAGTTCACTGAAGTCCCTGAGTGAAGTTTTCTCCGCTGTCCTACCTCTACGTTCCTAAAATTTACTCTGCGGTTTCTGATGATCCTGGCTTATGAACGGCCACCATTCACCGTTCTCCTTACACCAGTGCGTCTCCATCGGCCTTAAAAGAAAGGGAGGACACGCAACTGGGGGCAGGTAAATTCAGCAAAGTTAGGTTAGTTAACCTAGATCGTCCAAGTGCCCGCTAGTTAACCTAGATCGTCCAAGTGTCCTCTAGTTAGCCTACATAGTCCAAGAGCCCGCTAGTTAACATAGATAGTCCAAGTGCCCGCTAGGGAAGGTACATAGTCCAAGTGCCCGCTAGGTAACCTAGATTGTCCAAGGGCCTGCTAGTTAACCTACATAGTCCAAGTGCCCGCTAGGTAACCTACATAGTGCAAGTATCCGCTAGTTAACCTTCATAATCCAAGTACCTGCTAGTTAACCTAGATTGTCCAAGTGTGCGCTAGCTAATCTACATAGTCGAAGTGCCCGCTAGGGAACCTAGATAGTCCAAATGCCCGCTCTGGAACCTACATAGTCCAAATGCCTGCTAGGGAACCTACATAGTTGAAGTGCCGGCTCTGGAATATACATAGTCCAAGTGCCCGCTAGGGAATCTACATAGTCCAAGGGCCCACTAGTTAACGTAGATAGTCCAAGTGCCGCTAGTTAATCTACATTGTCCAAAGGCCCGCTAGTTAACCTACATAGTCCAATTACCCGCTAGTTTACCTAGATCTTCCAAGTGCACGCTAGTTAACCTACATAGTCCAAGGGCCCGCTAGCTAACCTACATAGTCCAAGGGCCCGCTAGTTAACCTACATCCTCCAAGTGTCCGCTAGTTAACCTAGATAGTCCAAGTGCGCGCTAGGTAACCTAAGTAGTCCAAATGTCCTATAGGGATCCTACATAGTCCAAGTGCCCGATAGGTAACCTACACAGTCCAAGTGTCCGTTCGCTAACCTAGAATGTCCAAGTGCCCACTAGTTAACATTGATCATCCAAGTGCCCGCTAGTTAACCTAGATAGTCCAAGTGCACGCTAGTTAACCTAGATAGGCCAAGTGCCCTCTAGTTAACCTAGATCTTCCAAGTGCCCGCTAGTTAACCTACATAGTCCAAGGGCCCACTAGTTAACCGAGATAGTCCAAGTGTCCTCTAGTTAACCTACATAGTCCAAGTGCCCGCTAAGGAACCTACATAGTCCAAGTGCACGCTAGTTAACCTAGATAGTCCAAGTGCCCGCTAGTTAACCTAGATAGTCCAAGTGCCTGCCAGGTAACCTACATAGTGCAAGTGTCCACTAGTTAACCTACATATTCCAAGTGCCCGCTAGTGAACATAGATAATCCAAGTGCCCGCTAGGGAACGTACATAGTCCAAGTGCCCGCTAGTTAACCTAGATAGTTCAAGTACCCGCTAGGTAACCTAGATCGTCCAAGGGCCCCCTAGTTTGCCTACATAGTCCAAGTGCCCGCTAGGTAACCTAGATAGTCCAAGTGCCCTTTAGCGAACATAGATAGTCCAAGGGCCCGCAAGTAAACCTACATAGTCCATGGGCCCCCTAGTTCACCTACATATTCCAAGTGCCCGCTAGTTAAACTACATAATCTAAGTGCTCGTTAGCTAACCTAGATAGTCCAAGGGCCCGCTAGTTGACCTACATAGTCCAAGTGCCAGCTAGGTATCCTAGATAGTACAAGTGCCCGCTAGGGAACCTAAATGTTCCAAGTGCCTGTTAGCTAACCTAGATAGTCCAAGTCAAAGCTAGGTAACCTACATAGTCCAAGTGCCCATTCGTTAACCTAGATAATCCAAGTGCCCGCTAGGTAACCTAGACAGTCCAAGTGCCCGCTAGTTAACCTACGTAGTCCTAGTGCCCGCTAGGGAATCTACATAGTCCAAGTGCCCGCTAGGCAACCTACATAGTCCAAGTGCCCGTTAGTTAACCTATAGTCAAAGTGCCTGCTAGGTAACCTAGATAGTCCAAGTGCTCGCTAGGTAACCTACGTAGTCCAAGTGCCCGCTGGGTAACCTAAATAGTCCAAATGCCCGCTAGGGAAACTACATAGTCCAAGTGCCCGCTAGTTAACCTAGAGAGTCCAAGGGCCCGCTAGTTAAAATACATAGTCCAAGTGCCCGGTAGTTATCTTACATAGTTCAAGTGTCCGTAGGGAATATACATAGTCCAAGTGCCCGCTAGGGAACATACATAGTCCAAGTGCCTGCTAGTAAACCTACATAATCCATGGGCCCGCTAGTTAACCTACATAGTGCAAGGGCCCGCTAGTTAACCTAGATCGTGCAAGTGTCCGCTAGTTAACCTACATAGTCCAAGTGGCCGCTAGGTAACCTAGATAGTCGAAGTGCCCGCTAGGGATCCTTCATAATCCAAGTGCCTGCTAGGTAACCTAGATAGTCCAAGTGCCCGCTAGTTAACCTAGATAGTCCTAGTGCGCGTTAGTTAACCTACATAGTCCAAGTGCCCACTAGGGGACGTACATAGTCCAAGTGCCCGCTAGGTATCCTAGATAGTCCAAGTGCCCGCTAGGGATCCTTCATAATCCAAGTGCCTCCTAGGCAACCTAGATAGTCCAAGTGCCCGTTACCTAACCTAGATAGTCCAAGTGCCCGCTAGGAAACCTACATAGTCCAAGTGCCCATTCGTTACCCTAGAAGTCCAAGTGCCCGCTGTGTAACCTAGACAGTCCAAGGGCCCGCTATGTAACCTAGACAGTCCAAGTGCCCGCTAAGATACCTGCATAGTCCTAGTGCCCGTTCGTTAACATAGATAGTCCAAGTGCCCGCTAGGGAACTTATATAGTCCAAGTGCTATCTAGGTAACCTAGATAGTCCAAGGGCCCACTAGTTAACCTACATAGTCGAAGGGTTCGCTTGTTAACTTTGATAGTCCAAGTGCCCCTTAGTTAACCTAGATCGTCCAAGTGCCCGCTAGTTAACCTAGATCGTCCAAGTACTGGCTAGTTAACCTACATAGTACAAGGGCCCACTAGTTAACCTAGATCGTCCAAGTGTCCTCTAGTTAGCCTACATAGTCCAAGAGCCCGCTAGTTAACATAGATAGTCCAAGTGCCCGCTAGGGAAGGTACATAGTCCAAGTGCCCGCTAGGTAACCTAGATTGTCCAAGGGCCTGCTAGTTAACCTACATAGTCCAAGTGCCCGCTAGGTAACCTACATAGTGCAAGTATCCGCTAGTTAACCTTCATAGTCCAAGTACCTGCTAGTTAACCTAGATCGTCCAAGTGTCCGCTAGCTAACCTACATAGTCCAAGTGCCCGGTAGGGAACCTAGATAGTCCAAATGCCCGCTCTGGAACCTACATAGTCCAAATGCCTGCTAGGGAACCTACATAGTTGAAGTGCCCGCTCTGGAATACACATAGTCCAAGTGCCCGTTAGGGAATCTACATAGTCCAAGGGCCCGCTAGTTAACGTAGATATTCCAAGTGCCGCTAGTTAATCTACATTGTCCAAAGGCCCGGCAGTTAACCTACATAGTCCAAGTACCCGCTAGTTTACCTAGATCTTCCAAGTGCACGCTAGTTAACCTACATAGTCCAAGGGCCCGCTAGCTAACCTACATAGTCCAAGGGCCCGCTAGTTAACCTACATCCTCCAAGTGTCCGCTAGTTAACCTAGATAGTCCAAGTGCCCGCTAGTGAACCTAATTAGTCCAAATGTCCTATAGGGATCCTACAGAGTCCAAGTGCCCGATAGGTAACCTACATAGTCCAAGTGTCCGTTCGCTAACCTAGATAGTCCAAGTGACCACTAGTTAACATTGATCATCCAAGTGCCCGCTAGTTAACCTAGATAGTCCAAGTGCACGCTAGTTAACCTAGATAGGCCAAGTGCCTTCTAGTTAACCTAGATCTTCCAAGTGCCCGCTAGTTAACCTAGATAGTCCAAGTGCCCGCTAGGTAACCTAAGTAGTCCAAATGTCCGATAGGGATCATACATAGTCCAAGTGCCCGCTAGGTAACCTACATAGTCCAAGTGTCAGTTCGTAAACCTAGATAGTCAAAGTGCCCGCTAGGAAACCTACATAGTCCAAGGGTCCGCTAGGTAACCTAGATAGTCCAAGTGCCCGCTAGGTAACCTAGATAGTCCAAGTGCCCGCTATGTAACCTAGATAGTCAAAGTGCCCTTTAGGGAACCTAGATAGTCCAAGTGCCCGCTAGGTAACCTACATTGTCCAAGTTCCCGCTAGGTAATGTAGATACTCAAAGTGCCCATTACCTAACCTAGATAGTCCAAGTGCCCGCTAAGCAACCTACATAGTCCAAGTGCCTGTTCGTTAACTTAGAAGTCCAAGTGCCCGCTAGGTAACCTAGACAGTCCAAGTGCCCGCTAGGTTACCTGCATATTCCAAGTGCTTGTTCGTTAACCTAGATAGTCCAAGTGCCCACTAGGTAACCAACATAGTCCAAGTGCCCGCTAGGTAACCTATATACTCCAAGTGCCCGCTAGGTAACCTAGATAGTCCAAGGGCCCGCTAGTTAACCTACATAGTCCAAGGGCTCACTTGTTAACTTTGATAGTCCAAGTGCCCGCAAGTTAACCTAGATCGTCCAAGTGCCCGCTAGTTAACCTAGATTGTCCAAGTGCCCGCTAGTTAACCTACATAGTCCAAAGGCCACTAGTTAACCGAGATAGTCCAAGTGTCCTCTAGTTAACCTACATAGTCCAAGTGCCCGCTAAAGAACCTACATAGTCCAAGTGCACGCTAGTTAACCTAGATAGTCCAAGTGCCCGCTAGTTAACCTAGATAGTCCAAATGCCTGCCAGGTAACCTACATAGTGCAAGTGTCCGCTAGTCAACCTACAAATTCCAAGTTCCCGCTAGTTAACATAGATAATCCAAGTGCCCGCTAGGGAACGTACATAGTCCAAGTGCCCGCTAGTTAACCTAGATAGTTCAAGTACCCGCTAGGTAACCTAGATCGTCCAAGGGCCCCCTAGTTTGCCTACATAGTCCAAGTGCCCGCTAGGTAACCTAGATAGTCCAAGTGCCTTTTAGCGAACATAGATAGTCCAAGGGCCCGCAAGTAAACCTACATAGTCCATGGGCCCCCTAGTTCACCTACATATTCCAAGTGCCCGCTAGTTAAACTACATAATCTAAGTGCTCGTTAGCTAACCTAGATAGTCCAAGGGCCCGCTAGTTGACCTACATAGTCCAAGTGCCAGCTAGGTATCCTAGATAGTACAAGTGCCCGCTAGGGATCCTTCATAATCCAAGTGCCTGCTAGGTAACCTAGAATATCCAAGTGCCCGCTAGTTAACCTAGATAATCCTAGTGCGCGTTAGTTAACCTACATAGTCCAAGTGCCCACTAGGGGACGTACATAGTCCAAGTGCCCGCTAGGTATCCTAGATAGTCCAAGTGCCCGCTAGGGATCCTTCATAATCCAAGTGCCTGCTAGGCAACCTAGATAGTCCAAGTTTCCGCTAGGTAACCTAGATAGTCCAAGTGCCCGTTACCTAACCTAGATAGTCCAAGTGACCGCTAGGCAACCTACATAGTCCAAGTGCCCATTCGTTACCCTAGAAGTCCAAGTGCCCGCTATGTAACCTAGACAGTCCAAGGGCCCGCTATGTAACCTAGACAATCCAAGTGCCCGTTAAGATACCTGCATAGTCCTAGTGCCCGTTCGTTAACATAGATAGTCCAAGTGCCCACTAGGGAACCTATATAGTCCAAGTGCTATCTAGGTAACCTAGATAGTCCAAAGGCCCACTAGTTAACCTACATAGTCCAAGCGTTCACTTGTTAACTTTGATAGTCCAAGTGCCCCTTAGTTAACCTAGATCGTCCAAGTGCCCGCTAGTTAACCTAGATCGTCCAAGTACTGGCTAGTTAACCTACATAGTACAAGGGCCCACTAGTTAACCTAGATCGTCCAAGTGTCCTCTAGTTAGCCTACATAGTCCAAGAGCCCGCTAGTTAACATAGATAGTCCAAGTGCCCGCTAGGGAAGGTACATAGTCCAAGTGCCCGCTAGGTAACCTAGATTGTCCAAGGGCCTGCTAGTTAACCTACATAGTCCAAGGGCCCGCTAGGTAACCTACATAGTGCAAGTATCCGCTAGTTAACCTTCATAGTCCAAGTACCTGCCAGTTAACCTAGATCGTCCAAGGGTCCGCTAGCTAACCTACATAGTCCAAGTGCCCGCTAGGGAACCTAGATAGTCCAAAGCCCGCTCTGGAACCTACATAGTCCAAATGCCTGCTAGGGAACCTACATAGTTGAAGTGGCCGCTCTGGAACATACATAGTCCAAGTGCCCGCTAGGGAATCTACATAGTCCAAGGGCCCGCTAGTTAACGTAGATAGTCCAAGTGCCGCTAGTTAATCTACATTGTCCAAAGGCCCGCTAGTTAACCTACATAGTCCAAGTACCTGCTAGTTTACCTATATCTTCCAAGTGCACGCTAGTTAACCTACATAGTCCAAGGGCCCGCTAGCTAACCTACATAGTCCAAGGGCCCGCTAGTTAACCTACATCCTCCAAGGGCCCGCTAGTTAACCTAGATAGTATAAGTGCCCGCTATGTAACATAGACAGTTCAAGTGACCACTAGGTTACCCACATAGTCCAAGTGCCTGTTCGTTAACCTACATAGTCCAAGTGCCCGCTAGGTAACCTATATAGTCCAAATGCCCGCTAGGGACCCTAATAGTCCATGTGCCCGCTAGTTATCCTAGATAGTCCAAGTGCTCGCTAGTTAACCTAGATAGTCCAAGTGCCCGCTAGTTAACCTAGATAGACCAAGTGCCCGCTAGGGAACCTACCTAGTCCAAGTGCCCGATAGTGAACTTACATAGTCCAAGGGCCCGCTAGGGAACCTACATAGTCCAAGTGCCCGTTAGTTAACCTAGATAGTCCAATGCCTGCTAGGTAACCCAAATAGTCCAACAGCCCGCTAGGTAACCTACATACTCCAAGAACCCGCTAGGCAACGTAGATAGTTCAAGTGCCAGCTAGGTAACCTAGATAGTCCAAGTGCCCGCTAGGTAACCTACAAAGTCTAAGTGCCCGCTAGGTTATCTATATAGTCCAAATGCCCGCTAGGTAACCTACATAGTCCAAGTGCCCGCTAGGTAAACTAGATAATCCAAGGGCTCGCTAGTTAACCTATATCGTCCAAGTGCCCGCTAGTTAACCTAGATCGTCCAAGTGCCCGCTAGTTAACCTACATAGTCAATGGGCCAGCTAGTTAACCTACATAGTGCAAGAGCCCGCTAGTTAACCTAGATCGTGCAAGTGTCCGCTAGTTAACCTACATAGTCCACGTGCCAGTTAGCTAACCTAGATAGTCCAAGGGCCCGCTAGTAGACCTGCATAGTCCAAGTGCCCGCTGGGTAACCTAGATAATCCAAGTGCACGCTAGGGAACCTTCATAGTCCAAGTGCCTGCTAGGTAACCTAGATAGTCCAAGTGCCCCTTAGTTAACCTAGATAGTCGAAGTGCCCACTAGGGGACGTACTTAGTCCATGTGCCCATTAGCTAACCTAGATAGTCCAAGTGCCCGCTAGTTAACATTGATCATCCAGGTGCCCGCTAGTTAACCTAGATAGTCCAAGTGCACGCTAGTTAACCTAGATAGTCCAAGTGCCCTCTAGTTAACCTAGATCTTCCAAGTGCCCGCTAGTTAACCTAGATAGTCCAAGTGCCCGCTAGGTAACCTAAGTAGTCCAAATGTCCGATAGGGATCCTACATAGTCCAAGTGCCCGCTAGGTAACCTACATAGTCCAAGTGCCCGTTCGTTAACCTAGATAGTCCAAGTGCCCGCTAGGTAACCTAAGTATTCCAAATGTCCGATAGGGATCCTACATAGTCCAAGTGCCCGCTAGGTAACCTACATAGTCCAAGTGTCCGTTCGTTAACCTAGATAGTCCAAGTGCCCGCTAGGTTACCTACATAGTCCAAGTGTCAGTTCGTAAACCTAGATAGTCGAAGTACCCGCTAGGAAACCTACATAGTCCAAGTGCCCGCTAGGTAACCTAGATAGTCCAAGTGCCCGCTATGTAACCTAGATAGTCAAAGTGCCCTTTAGGTAACCTAGATAGTCCAAGTGCCCGCTAGGTAACCTACATTGTCCAAATTCCCGCTAGGTAACGTAGATACTCAAAGTGCCCATTACCTAACCTAGATAGTCCAAGTGCCCTCTAAGCAACCTACATAGTCCAAGTGCCTGTTCGTTAACTTAGAAGTCCAAGTGCCCGCTAGGTAACCTAGACAGTCCAAGTGCCCGCTAGGTTACCTGCATATTCCAAGTGCCCGTTCGTTAACCTAGATAGTCCAAGTGCCCACTAGGTAACCAACATAGTCCAAGTGCCCGCTAGGTAACCTATATAGTCCAAGTGCCCGCTAGGTAACCTAGATAGTCCAAGGGCCCGCTAGTTAACCTACATAGTCCAAGGGCTCACTTGTTAACTTTGATAGTCCAAGTGCCCGCAAGTTAACCTAGATCGTCCAAGTGCCCGCTAGTTAACCTAGATTGTCCAAGTGCCCGCTAGTTAACCTACATAGTCCAACGGCCCACTAGTTAACCGAGATAGTCCATGTGTCCTCTAGTTAACCTACATAGTCCAAGTGCCCGCTAAGGAACCTACATAGTCCAAGTGCACGCTAGTTAACCTAGATAGTCCAAGTGCCCGCTAGTTAACCTAGATTGTCTAAGTGCCTGCTAGGTAACCTACATAGTGCAAGTGTCCGCTAGTTAACCTACATATTCCAAGTGCCCGCTAGTTAACATAGATAGTCCAAGTGGCCGCTAGGGAACGTACATAGTCCAAGTGCCCGCTAGTTAACCTAGATAGTTCAAGTACCCGCTAGGTAACCTAGATCGTCCAAGGCCCCCTAGTTTGCCTACATAGTCCAAGTGCCCGCTAGGTAACCTAGATAGTCCAAGTGCCCTTTAGCGAACATAGATAGTCCAAGGGCCCGCAAGTAAACCTACATAGTCCATGGGCCCCCTAGTTCACCTACATATTCCAAGTGCCCGCTAGTTAAACTACATAATCTAAGTGCTCGTTAGCTAACGTAGATAGTCCAAGGGCCCGCTAGTTGACCTACATAGTCCAAGTGCCAGCTAGGTATCCTAGATAGTACAAGTGCCCGCTAGGGAACTTAAATGTTCCAAGTGCCTGTTAGCTAACCTAGATAGTCCAAGTCACAGCTAGGTAACCTACATAGTCCAAGTGCCCATTCGTTAACCTAGATAATCCAAGTGCCCGCTAGGTAACCTAGACAGTCCAAGTGCCCGCTAGTTAACCTACATAGTCCTAGTGCCCGCTAGGGAATCTACATAGTCCAAGTGCCCGCTAGGCAACCTACATAGTCCAAGTGCCCGTTAGTTAACCTATAGTCAAAGTGCCTGCTAGGTAACCTAGATAGTCCAAGTGCTCGCTAGGTAACCTACGTAGTCCATGTGCCCGCTGGGTAACCTAAATAGTCCAAATGCCCGCTAGGGAAACTACATAGTCCAAGTGCTCGCTAGTTAACCTAGATAGTCCAAGGGCCCGCTAGTTAACATACATAGTCCAAGTGCCCGGTAGGTAACTTACATAGTTCAAGTGTCCGTAGGGAACATACATAGTCCAAGTGCCCGCTAGGGAACATACATAGTCCAAGTGCCTGCTAGTAAACCTACATAATCCATGGGCCCGCTAGTTAACCTACATAGTGCAAGGGCCCGCTAGTTAACCTAGATCGTGCAAGTGTCCGCTAGTTAACCTACATAGTCCAAGTGGCCGCTAGGTAACCTAGATAGTCGAAGTGCCCGCTAGGGATCCTTCATAATCCAAGTGCCTGCTAGGGAACCTAGAATATCCAAGTGCCCGCTAGTTAACCTAGATAATCCTAGTGCGCGTTAGTTAACCTACATAGTCCAAGTGCCCACTAGGGGACGTACATAGTCCAAGTGCCCGCTAGGTATCCTATATAGTCCAAGTGCCCGCTAGGGATCCTTCATAATCCAAGTGCCTGCTAGGCAACCTAGATAGTCCAAGTTTCTGCTAGGTAACCTAGATAGTCCAAGTGCCCGTTACCTAACCTAGATAGTCCAAGTGCCCGCTAGGCAACCTACATAGTCCAAGTGCCCATTCGTTACCCTAGAAGTCCAAGTGTCCGCTATGTAACCTAGACAGTCCAAGGGCCCGCTATGTAACGTAGACAGTCCAAGTGCCCGCTAAGATACCTGCATAGTCCTAGTGCCCGTTCGTTAACATAGATAGTCCAAGTGCCCGCTAGGGAACCTATATAGTCCAAGTGCTATCTAGGTAACCTAGATAGTCCGAGGGCCCACTAGTTAACCTACATAGTCCAAGGGTTCGCTTGTTAACTTTGATAGTCCAAGTGCCCCTTAGTTAACCTAGATCGTCCAAGTACTGGCTAGTTAACCTACATAGTACAAGGGCCCACTAGTTAACCTAGATCGTCCAAGTGTCCTCTAGTTAGCCTACATAGTCCAAGAGCCCGCTAGTTAACATAGATAGTCCAAGTGCCCGCTAGGGAAGGTACATAGTCCAAGTGCCCGCTAGTTAACCTAGATCGTCCAAGTGTCCGCTAGCTAACCTACATAGTCCAAGTGCCCGCTAGGGAACCTAGATAGTCCAAATGCCCGCTCTGGAACCTACATAGTCCAAATGCCTGCTAGGGAACCTACATAGTTGAAGTGCCCGCTCTGGAACATACATAGTCCAAGTGCCCGCTAGGGAATCTACATAGTCCAAGGGCCCGCTAGTTAACGTAGATAGTCCAAGTGCCGATAGTTAATCTACATTGTCCAAACCCACTAGTTAACCTACATAGTCCAAGTACCCGCTAGTTTACCTAGATCTTCCAAGTGCACGCTACTTAACCTACATAGTCCAAGGGCCCGCTAGCTAACCTACATAGTCCAAGGGCCCGCTAGTTAACCTACATCCTCCAAGGGCCCGCTAGTTAACCTAGATAGTATAAGTGCCCGCTAGGTAACATAGACAGTTCAAGTGACCACTAGGTTACCCACATAGTCCAAGTGCCTGTTCGTTAACCTACATAGTCCAAGTGCCCGCTAGGTAACCTATATAGTCCAAATGCCCGCTAGGGACCCTAATAGTCCAAGTGCCCGCTAGTTATCCTAGATAGTCCAAGTGCTCACTAGTTAACCTAGATAGTCCAAGTGCCCGCTAGTTAACCTAGATAGACCAAGTGCCCGCTAGGGAACCTACCTAGTCCAAGTGCCCGATAGGGACCTTACATAGTCCAAGGGCCCGCTAGGGAACCTACATAGTCCAAGTGCCCGTTAGTTAACCTAGATAGTCCAATGCCTGCTAGGTAACCTAGATAGTCCAACAGCCCGCTAGGTAAACTACATACTCCAAGAACCCGCTAGGCAACGTAGATAGTTCAAGTGCCAGCTAGGTAACCTAGATAATCCAAGTGCCCGCTAGGTAACCTACAAAGTCTAAGTGCCCGCTAGGTTATCTATATAGTCCAAATGCCCGCTAGGGAACCTACATAGTCCAAGTGCCCGCTAGGTAAACTAGATAATCCAAGGGCTCGCTAGTTAACCTATATCGTCCAAGTGCCCGCTAGTTAACCTAGATAGTCCAAGTGCCCGCTAGGTAACCTAAGTAGTCCAAATGTCCGATAGGGATCCTACATAGTCCAAGTGCCCGCTAGGTAACCTACATAGTCCAAGTGTCCGTTCGTTAACCTAGATAGTCCAAGTGCCCGCTAGGTTACCTACATAGTCCAAGTGTCAGTTCGTAAACCTAGATAGTCCAAGTGCCCGCTAGGAAACCTACATAGTCCAAGTGCCCGCTAGGTAACCTAGATAGTCCAAGTGCCCGCTATGTAACCTAGATAGTCAAAGTGCCCTTTAGGTAACCTAGATAGTCCAAGTGCCCGCTAGGTAACCTACATTGTCCAAATTCCCGCTAGGTAACGTAGATACTCAAAGTGCCCATTACCTAACCTAGATAGTCCAAGTGCCCTCTAAGCAACCTACATAGTCCAAGTGCCTGTTCGTTAACTTAGAAGTCCAAGTGCCCGCTAGGTAACCTAGACAGTCCAAGTGCCCGCTAGGTTACCTGCATATTCCAAGTGCCCGTTCGTAAACCAAATAGTCCAAGTGCCCACTAGGTAACCAACATAGTCCAAGTGCCCGCTAGGTAACCTATATAGTCCAAGTGCCCGCTAGGTAACCTAGATAGTCCAAGGGCCCGCTAGTTAACCTACATAGTCCAAGGGCTCACTTGTTAACTTTGATAGTCCAAGTGCCCGCAAGTTAACCTAGATCGTCCAAGTGCCCGCTAGTTAACCTAGATTGTCCAAGTGCCCGCTAGTTAACCTACATAGTCCAACGGCCCACTAGTTAACCGAGATAGTCCATGTGTCCTCTAGTTAACCTACATAGTCCAAGTGCCCGCTAAGGAACCTACATAGTCCAAGTGCACGCTAGTTAACCTAGATAGTCCAAGTGCCCGCTAGTTAACCTAGATTGTCCAAGTGCCTGCTAGGTAACCTACATAGTGCAAGTGTCCGCTAGTTAACCTACATATTCCAAGTGCCCGCTAGTTAACATAGATAGTCCAAGTGCCCGCTAGGAAACGTACATAGTCCAAGTGCCCGCTAGTTAACCTAGATAGTTCAAGTACCCGCTAGGTAACCTAGATCGTCCAAGGCCCCCTAATTTGCCTACATAGTCCAAGTGCCCGCTAGGTAACCTAGATAGTCCAAGTGCCCTTTAGCGAACATAGATAGTCCAAGGGCCCGCAAGTAAACCTACATAGTCCTTGGGCCCCCTAGTTCACCTACATATTCCAAGTGCCCGCTAGTTAAACTACATAATCTAAGTGCTCGTTAGCTAACCTAGATAGTCCAAGGGCCCGCTAGTTGACCTACATAGTCCAAGTGCCAGCTAGGTATCCTAGATAGTACAAGTGCCCGCTAGGGAACCTAAATGTTCCAAGTGCCTGTTAGCTAACCTAGATAGTCCAAGTCACAGCTAGGTAACCTACATAGTCCAAGTGCCCATTCGTTAACCTAGATAATCCAAGTGCCCGCTAGGTAACCTAGACAGTCCAAGTGCCCGCTAGTTAACCTACATAGTCCTAGTGCCCGCTAGGGAATCTACATAGTCCAAGTGCCCGCTAGGCAACCTACATAGTCCAAGTGCCCGTTAGTTAACCTATAGTCAAAGTGCCTGCTAGGTAACCTAGATAGTCCAAGTGCTCGCTAGGTAACCTACGTAGTCCAAGTGCCCGCTGGGTAACCTAAATAGTCCAAATGCCCGCTAGGGAAACTACATAGTCCAAGTGCCCGCTAGTTAACCTAGAGAGTCCAAGGGCCCGCTAGTTAACATACATAGTCCAAGTGCCCGGTAGTTAACTTACATAGTTCAAGTGTCCGTAGGGAACATACATAGTCCAAGTGCCCGCTAGGGAACATACATAGTCCAAGTGCCTGCTAGTAAACCTACATAATCCATGGGCCAGCTAGTTAACCTACATAGTGCAAGGGCCCGCTAGTTAACCTAGATCGTGCAAGTGTCCGCTAGTTAACCTACATAGTCCAAGTGGCCGCTAGGTAACCTAGATAGTCCAAGTGCCCGCTAGGGATCCTTCATAATCCAAGTGCCTGCTAGGGAACCTAGAATATCCAAGTGCCCGCTAGTTAACCTAGATAATCCTAGTGCGCGTTAGTTAACCTACATAGTCCAAGTGCCCACTAGGGGACGTACATAGTCCAAGTGCCCGCTAGGTATCCTAGATAGTCCAAGTGCCCGCTAGGGATCCTTCATAATCCAAGTGCCTGCTAGGCAACCTAGATAGTCCAAGTTTCCGCTAGGTAACCTAGATAGTCCAAGTGCCCGTTACCTAACCTAGATAGTCCAAGTGCCCGCTAGGCAACCTACATAGCCCAAGTGCCCATTCGTTACCCTAGAAGTCCAAGTGTCCGCTATGTAACCTAGACAGTCCAAGGGCCCGCTATGTAACGTAGACAGTCCACGTGCCCGCTAAGATACCTGCATAGTCCTAGTGCCCGTTCGTTAACATAGATAGTCCAAGTGCCCGCTAGGGAACCTATATAGTCCAAGTGCTATCTAGGTAACCTAGATAGTCCAAGGGCCCACTAGTTAACCTACATAGTCCAAGGGTTCGCTTGTTAACTTTGATAGTCCAAGTGCCCCTTAGTTAACCTAGATCGTCCAAGTGCCCGCTAGTTAACCTAGATCGTCCAAGTACTGGCTAGTTAACCTACATAGTACAAGGGCCCACTAGTTAACCTAGATCGTCCAAGTGTCCTCTAGTTAGCCTACATAGTCCAAGAGCCCGCTAGTTAACATAGATAGTCCAAGTGCCCGCTAGGGAAGGTACATAGTCCAAGTGCCCGCTAGTTAACCTAGATCGTCCAAGTGTCCGCTAGCTAACCTACATAGTCCAAGTGCCCGCTAGGGAACCTAGATAGTCCAAATGCCCGCTCTGGAACCTACATAGTCCAAATGCCTGCTAGGGAACCTACATAGTTGAAGTGCCCGCTCTGGAACATACATTGTCCAAGTGCCCGCTAGGGAATCTACATAGTCCAAGGGCCCGCTAGTTAACGTAGATAGTCCAAGTGCCGATAGTTAATCTACATTGTCCAAACCCGCTAGTTAACCTACATAGTCCAAGTACCCGCTAGTTTACCTAGATCTTCCAAGTGCACGCTACTTAACCTACATAGTCCAAGGGCCCGCTAGCTAACCTACATAGTCCAAGGGCCCGCTAGTTAACCTACATCCTCCAAGGGCCCGCTAGTTAACCTAGATAGTATAAGTGCCCGGTAGGTAACATAGACAGTTCAAGTGACCACTAGGTTACCCACATAGTCCAAGTGCCTGTTCGTTAACCTACATAGTCCAAGTGCCCGCTAGGTAACCTATATAGTCCAAATGCCCGCTAGGGACCCTAATAGTCCAAGTGCCCGCTAGTTATCCTAGATAGTCCAAGTGCTCACTAGTTAACCTAGATAGTCCAAGTGCCCGCTAGTTAACCTAGATAGACCAAGTGCCCGCTAGGGAACCTACCTAGTCCAAGTGCCCGATAGGGACCTTACATAGTCCAAGGGCCCGCTAGGGAACCTACATAGTCCAAGTGCCCGTTAGTTAACCTAGATAGTCCAATGCCTGCTAGGTAACCTAGATAGTCCAACAGCCCGCTAGGTAAACTACATACTCCAAGAACCCGCTAGGCAACGTAGATAGTTCAAGTGCCAGCTAGGTAACCTAGATAATCCAAGTGCCCGCTAGGTAACCTACAAAGTCTAAGTGCCCGCTAGGTTATCTATATAGTCCAAATGCCCGCTAGGGAACCTACATAGTCCAAGTGCCCGCTAGGTAAACTAGATAATCCAAGGGCTCGCTAGTTAACCTATATCGTCCAAGTGCCCGCTAGTTAACCTAGATAGTCCAAGTGCCCGCTAGGTAACCTAAGTAGTCCAAATGTCCGATAGGGATCCTACATAGTCCAAGTGCCCGCTAGGTAACCTACATAGTCCAAGTGCCCGTTCGTTAACCTAGATAGTCCAAGTGCCCGCTAGGTAACCTAAGTAGTCCAAATGTCCGATAGGGATTCTACATAGTCCAAGTGCCCGCTAGGTAACCTACATAGTCCAAGTGTCCGTTCGTTAACCTAGATAGTCCAAGTGCCCGCTAGGTTACCTACATAGTCCAAGTGTCAGTTCGTAAACCTAGATAGTCCAAGTGCCCGCTAGGAAACCTACATAGTCCAAGTGCCCGCTAGGTAACCTAGATAGTCCAAGTGCCCGCTATGTAACCTAGATAGTCAAAGTGCCCTTTAGGTAACCTAGATAGTCCAAGTGCCCGCTAGGTAACCTACATTGTCCAAATTCCCGCTAGGTAACGTAGATACTCAAAGTGCCCATTACCTAACCTAGATAGTCCAAGTGCCCTCTAAGCAACCTACATAGTCCAAGTGCCTGTTCGTTAACTTAGAAGTCCAAGTGCCCGCTAGGTAACCTAGACAGTCCAAGTGCCCGCTAGGTTACCTGCATATTCCAAGTGCCCGTTCGTAAACCAAATAGTCCAAGTGCCCACTAGGTAACCAACATAGTCCAAGTGCCCGCTAGGTAACCTATATAGTCCAAGTGCCCGCTAGGTAACCTAGATAGTCCAAGGGCCCGCTAGTTAACCTACATAGTCCAAGGGCTCACTTGTTAACTTTGATAGTCCAAGTGCCCGCAAGTTAACCTAGATCGTCCAAGTGCCCGCTAGTTAACCTAGATTGTCCAAGTGCCCGCTAGTTAACCTACATAGTCCAACGGCCCACTAGTTAACCGAGATAGTCCAAGTGTCCTCTAGTTAACCTACATAGTCCAAGTGCCCGCTAAGGAACCTACATAGTCCAAGTGCACGCTAGTTAACCTAGATAGTCCAAGTGCCCGCTAGTTAACCTAGATTGTCCAAGTGCCTGCTAGGTAACCTACATAGTGCAAGTGTCCGCTAGTTAACCTACATATTCCAAGTGCCCGCTAGTTAACATAGATAGTCCAAGTGCCCGCTAGGAAACGTACATAGTCCAAGTGCCCGCTAGTTAACCTAGATAGTTCAAGTACCCGCTAGGTAACCTAGATCGTCCAAGGGCCCCCTAGTTTGCCTACATAGTCCAAGTGCCCGCTAGGTAACCTAGATAGTCCAAGTGCCCTTTAGCGAACATAGATAGTCCAAGGGCCCGCAAGTAAACCTACATAGTCCTTGGGCCCCCTAGTTCACCTACATATTCCAAGTGCCCGCTAGTTAAACTACATAATCTAAGTGCTCGTTAGCTAACGTAGATAGTCCAAGGGCCCGCTAGTTGACCTACATAGTCCGAGTGCCAGCTAGGTATCCTAGATAGTACAAGTGCCCGCTAGGGATCCTTCATAATCCAAGTGCCTGCTAGGTAACCTAGAATATCCAAGTGCCCGCTAGTTAACCTAGATAATCCTAGTGCGCGTTAGTTAACCTACATAGTCCAAGTGCCCACTAGGGGACGTACATAGTCCAAGTGCCCGCTAGGTATCCTAGATAGTCCAAGTGCCCGCTAGGGATCCTTCATAATCCAAGTGCCTGCTAGGCAACCTAGATAGTCCAAGTTTCCGCTAGGTAACCTAGATAGTCCAAGTGCCCGTTACCTAACCTAGATAGTCCAAGTGCCCGCTAGGCAACCTACATAGTCCAAGTGCCCATTCATTACCCTAGAAGTCCAAGTGTCCGCTATGTAACCTAGACAGTCCAAGGGCCCGCTATGTAACGTAGACAGTCCAAGTGCCCGCTAAGATACCTGTATAGTCCTAGTGCCCGTTCGTTAACATAGATAGTCCAAGTGCCCGCTAGGGAACCTATATAGTCCAAGTGCTATCTAGGTAACCTAGATAGTCCAAGGGCCCACTAGTTAACCTACATAGTCCAAGGGTTCGCTTGTTAACTTTGATAGTCCAAGTGCCCCTTAGTTAACCTAGATCGTCCAAGTGCCCGCTAGTTAACCTAGATCGTCCAAGTACTGGCTAGTTAACCTACATAGTACAAGGGCCCACTAGTTAACCTAGATCGTCCAAGTGTCCTCTAGTTAGCCTACATAGTCCAAGAGGCCGCTAGTTAACATAGATAGTCCAAGTGCCCGCTAGGGAAGGTACATAGTCCAAGTGCCCGCTAGTTAACCTAGATCATCCAAGTGTCCGCTAGCTAACCTACATAGTCCAAGTGCCCGCTAGGGAACCTAGATAGTCCAAATGCCCGCTCTGGAACCTACATAGTCCAAATGCCTGCTAGGGAACCTACATAGTTGAAGTGCCCGCTCTGGAACATACATAGTCCAAGTGCCCGCTAGGGAATCTACATAGTCCAAGGGCCCGCTAGTTAACGTAGATAGTCCAAGTGCCGATAGTTAATCTACATTGTCCAAACCCACTAGTTAACCTACATAGTCCAAGTACCCGCTAGTTTACCTAGATCTTCCAAGTGCACGCTACTTAACCTACATAGTCCAAGGGCCCGCTAGCTAACCTACATAGTCCAAGGGCCCGCTAGTTAACCTACATCCTCCAAGGGCCCGCTAGTTAACCTAGATAGTATAAGTGCCCGCTAGGTAACATAGACAGTTCAAGTGACCACTAGGTTACCCACATAGTCCAAGTGCCTGTTCGTTAACCTACATAGTCCAAGTGCCCGCTAGGTAACCTATATAGTCCAAATGCCCGCTAGGGACCCTAATAGTCCAAGTGCCCGCTAGTTATCCTAGATAGTCCAAGTGCTCACTAGTTAACCTAGATAGTCCAAGTGCCCGCTAGTTAACCTAGATAGACCAAGTGCCCGCTAGGGAACCTACCTAGTCCAAGTGCCCGATAGGGACCTTACATAGTCCAAGGGCCCGCTAGGGAACCTACATAGTCCAAGTGCCCGTTAGTTAACCTAGATAGTCCAATGCCTGCTAGGTAACCTAGATAGTCCAACAGCCCGCTAGGTAACCTACATACTCCAAGAACCCGCTAGGCAACGTAGATAGTTCAAGTGCCAGCTAGGTAACCTAGATAATCCAAGTGCCCGCTAGGTAACCTACAAAGTCTAAGTGCCCGCTAGGTTATCTATATAGTCCAAATGCCCGCTAGGGAACCTACATAGTCCAAGTGCCCGCTAGGTAAACTAGATAATCCAAGGGCTCGCTAGTTAACCTATATCGTCCAAGTGCCCGCTAGTTAACCTAGATCGTCCAAGTGCCCGCTAGTTAACCTACATAGTCAATGGGCCAGCTAGTTAACCTACATAGTGCAAGAGCCCGCTAGTTAACCTACATAGTTCACGTGCCAGTTAGCTAACCTAGATAGTCCAAGGGCCCGCTAGTAGACCTGCATAGTCCAAGTGCCCGCTGGGTAACCTAGATAATCCAAGTGCACGCTAGGGAACCTTCATAGTCCAAGTGCCTGCTAGGTAACCTAGATAGTCCATGTGACCCTTAGTTAACCTAGATAGTCGAAGTGCCCACTAGGGGACGTACTTAGTCCATGTGCCCATTAGCTAACCTAGATAGTCCAAGTGCCCGCTAGTTAACATTGATCATCCAAGTGCCCGCTAGTTAACCTAGATAGTCCAAGTGCACGCTAGTTAACCTAGATAGTCCAAGTGCCCTCTAGTTAACCAAGATCTTCCAAGTGCCCGCTAGTTAACCTAGATAGTCCAAGTGCCCGCTAGGTAACCTAAGTAGTCCAAGTGCCCGTTCGTTAACCTAGATAGTCCAAGTGCCCGCTAGGTAACCTAAGTAGTCCAAATGTCCGATAGGGATCCTACATAGTCCAAGTGCCCGCTAGGTAACCTACATAGTCCAAGTGCCCGTTCGTTAACCTAGATAGTCCAAGTGCCCGCTAGGTAACCTAAGTAGTCCAAATGTCCGATAGGGATCATACATAGTCCAAGTGCCCGCTAGGTAACCTACATAGTCCAAGTGTCCGTTCGTTAACCTAGATAGTCCAAGTGCCCGCTAGGTTACCTACATAGTCCAAGTGTCAGTTCGTAAACCTAGATAGTCGAAGTGCCCGCTAGGAAACCTACATAGTCCAAGGGCCCGCTAGGTAACCTAGATAGTCCAAGTGCCCGCTAGGTAACCTAGATAGTCCAAGTGCCCGCTATGTAACCTAGATAGTCAAAGTGCCCTTTAGGTAACCTAGATAGTCCAAGTGCCCGCTAGGTAACCTACATTGTCCAAATTCCCGCTAGGTAACGTAGATACTCAAAGTGCCCATTACCTAACCTAGATAGTCCAAGTGCCCTCTAAGCAACCTACATAGTCCAAGTGCCTGTTCGTTAACTTAGAAGTCCAAGTGCCCGCTAGGTAACCTAGACAGTCCAAGTGCCCGCTAGGTTACCTGCATATTCCAAGTGCCCGTTCGTTAACCTGGATAGTCCAAGGGCCCACTAGGTAACCAACATAGTCCAAGTGCCCGCTAGGTAACCTATATAGTCCAAGTGCCCGCTAGGTAACCTAGATAGTCCAAGGGCCCGCTAGTTAACCTACATAGTCCAAGGGCTCACTTGTTAACTTTGATAGTCCAAGTGCCCGCAAGTTAACCTAGATCGTCCAAGTGCCCGCTAGTTAACCTAGATTGTCCAAGTGCCCGCTAGTTAACCTACATAGTCCAACGGCCCACTAGTTAACCGAGATAGTCCATGTGTCCTCTAGTTAACCTACATAGTCCAAGTGCCCGCTAAGGAACCTACATAGTCCAAGTGCACGCTAGTTAACCTAGATAGTCCAAGTGCCCGCTAGTTAACCTAGATTGTCCAAGTGCCTGCTAGGTAACCTACATAGTGCAAGTGTCCGCTAGTTAACCTACATATTCCAAGTGCCCGCTAGTTAACATAGATAGTCCAAGTGGCCGCTAGGGAACGTACATAGTCCAAGTGCCCGCTAGTTAACCTAGATAGTTCAAGTACCCGCTAGGTAACCTAGATTGTCCAAGGGCCCCCAAGTTTACCTACATAGTCCAAGTGCCCGCTAGGTAACCTAGATATTCCAAGTGCCCTTTAGCGAACATAGATAGTCCAAGGGCCCGCAAGTAAACCTACATAGTCCTTGGGCCCCCTAGTTCACCTACATATTCCAAGTGCCCGCTAGTTAAACTACATAATCTAAGTGCTCGTTAGCTAACCTAGATAGTCCAAGGGCCCGCTAGTTGACCTACATAGTCCAAGTGCCAGCTAGGTATCCTAGATAGTACAAGTGCCCGCTAGGGAACCTAAATGTTCCAAGTGCCTGTTAGCTAACCTAGATAGTCCAAGTCACAGCTAGGTAACCTACATAGTCCAAGTGCCCATTCGTTAACCTAGATAATCCAAGTGCCCGCTAGGTAACCTAGACAGTCCAAGTGCCCGCTAGTTAACCTACATAGTCCTAGTGCCCGCTAGGGAATCTACATAGTCCAAGTGCCCGCTAGGCAACCTACATAGTCCAAGTGCCCGTTAGTTAACCTATAGTCAAAGTGCCTGCTAGGTAACCTAGTCCAAGTGCTCGCTAGGTAACCTACGTAGTCCAAGTGCCCGCTGGGTAACCTAAATAGTCCAAATGCCCGCTAGGGAAACTACATAGTCCAAGTGCCCGCTAGTTAACCTAGAGAGTCCAAGGGCCCGCTAGTTAACATACATAGTCCAAGTGCCCGGTAGTTAACTTACATAGTTCAAGTGTCCGTAGGGAACATACATAGTCCAAGTGCCCGCTAGGGAACATACATAGTCCAAGTGCCTGCTAGTAAACCTACATAATCCATGGGCCAGCTAGTTAACCTACATAGTGCAAGGGCCCGCTAGTTAACCTAGATCGTGCAAGTGTCCGCTAGTTAACCTACATAGTCCAAGTGGCCGCTAGGTAACCTAGATAGTCCAAGTGCCCGCTAGGGATCCTTCATAATCCAAGTGCCTGCTAGGGAACCTAGAATATCCAAGTGCCAGCTAGTTAACCTAGATAATCCTAGTGCGCGTTAGTTAACCTACATAGTCCAAGTGCCCACTAGGGGACGTACATAGTCCAAGTGCCCGCTAGGTATCCTAGATAGTCCAAGTGCCCGCTAGGGATCCTTCATAATCCAAGTGCCTGCTAGGCAACCTAGATAGTCCAAGTTTCCGCTAGGTAACCTAGATAGTCCAAGTGCCCGTTACCTAACCTAGATAGTCCAAGTGCCCGCTAGGCAACCTACATAGCCCAAGTGCCCATTCGTTACCCTAGAAGTCCAAGTGTCCGCTATGTAACCTAGACAGTCCAAGGGCCCGCTATGTAACGTAGACAGTCCACGTGCCCGCTAAGATACCTGCATAGTCCTAGTGCCCGTTCGTTAACATAGATAGTCCAAGTGCCCGCTAGGGAACCTATATAGTCCAAGTGCTATCTAGGTAACCTAGATAGTCCAAGGGCCCACTAGTTAACCTACATAGTCCAAGGGTTCGCTTGTTAACTTTGATAGTCCAAGTGCCCCTTAGTTAACCTAGATCGTCCAAGTGCCCGCTAGTTAACCTAGATCGTCCAAGTACTGGCTAGTTAACCTACATAGTACAAGGGCCCACTAGTTAACCTAGATCGTCCAAGTGTCCTCTAGTTAGCCTACATAGTCCAAGAGCCCGCTAGTTAACATAGATAGTCCAAGTGCCCGCTAGGGAAGGTACATAGTCCAAGTGCCCGCTAGTTAACCTAGATCGTCCAAGTGTCCGCTAGCTAACCTACATAGTCCAAGTGCCCGCTAGGGAACCTAGATAGTCCAAATGCCCGCTCTGGAACCTACATAGTCCAAATGCCTGCTAGGGAAGCTACATAGTTGAAGTGCCCGCTCTGGAACATACATTGTCCAAGTGCCCGCTAGGGAATCTACATAGTCCAAGGGCCCGCTAGTTAACGTAGATAGTCCAAGTGCCGATAGTTAATCTACATTGTCCAAACCCGCTAGTTAACCTACATAGTCCAAGTACCCGCTAGTTTACCTAGATCTTCCAAGTGCACGCTACTTAACCTACATAGTCCAAGGGCCCGCTAGCTAACCTACATAGTCCAAGGGCCCGCTAGTTAACCTACATCCTCCAAGGGCCCGCTAGTTAACCTAGATAGTATAAGTGCCCGGTAGGTAACATAGACAGTTCAAGTGACCACTAGGTTACCCACATAGTCCAAGTGCCTGTTCGTTAACCTACATAGTCCAAGTGCCCGCTAGGTAACCTATATAGTCCAAATGCCCGCTAGGGACCCTAATAGTCCAAGTGCCCGCTAGTTATCCTAGATAGTCCAAGTGCTCACTAGTTAACCTAGATAGTCCAAGTGCCCGCTAGTTAACCTAGATAGACCAAGTGCCCGCTAGGGAACCTACCTAGTCCAAGTGCCCGATAGGGACCTTACATAGTCCAAGGGCCCGCTAGGGAACCTACATAGTCCAAGTGCCCGTTAGTTAACCTAGATAGTCCAATGCCTGCTAGGTAACCTAGATAGTCCAACAGCCCGCTAGGTAAACTACATACTCCAAGAACCCGCTAGGCAACGTAGATAGTTCAAGTGCCAGCTAGGTAACCTAGATAATCCAAGTGCCCGCTAGGTAACCTACAAAGTCTAAGTGCCCGCTAGGTTATCTATATAGTCCAAATGCCCGCTAGGGAACCTACATAGTCCAAGTGCCCGCTAGGTAAACTAGATAATCCAAGGGCTCGCTAGTTAACCTATATCGTCCAAGTGCCCGCTAGTTAACCTAGATAGTCCAAGTGCCCGCTAGGTAACCTAAGTAGTCCAAATGTCCGATAGGGATCCTACATAGTCCAAGTGCCCGCTAGGTAACCTACATAGTCCAAGTGCCCGTTCGTTAACCTAGATAGTCCAAGTGCCCGCTAGGTAACCTAAGTAGTCCAAATGTCCGATAGGGATTCTACATAGTCCAAGTGCCCGCTAGGTAACCTACATAGTCCAAGTGTCCGTTCGTTAACCTAGATAGTCCAAGTGCCCGCTAGGTTACCTACATAGTCCAAGTGTCAGTTCGTAAACCTAGATAGTCCAAGTGCCCGCTAGGAAACCTACATAGTCCAAGTGCCCGCTAGGTAACCTAGATAGTCCAAGTGCCCGCTATGTAACCTAGATAGTCAAAGTGCCCTTTAGGTAACCTAGATAGTCCAAGTGCCCGCTAGGTAACCTACATTGTCCAAATTCCCGCTAGGTAACGTAGATACTCAAAGTGCCCATTACCTAACCTAGATAGTCCAAGTGCCCTCTAAGCAACCTACATAGTCCAAGTGCCTGTTCGTTAACTTAGAAGTCCAAGTGCCCGCTAGGTAACCTAGACAGTCCAAGTGCCCGCTAGTTTACCTGCATATTCCAAGTGCCCGTTCGTTAACCTAGATAGTCCAAGTGCCCACTAGGTAACCAACATAGTCCAAGTGCCCGCTAGGTAACCTATATAGTCCAAGTGCCCGCTAGGTAACCTAGATAGTCCAAGGGCCCGCTAGTTAACCTACATAGTCCAAGGGCTCACTTGTTAACTTTGATAGTCCAAGTGCCCGCAAGTTAACCTAGATCGTCCAAGTGCCCGCTAGTTAACCTAGATTGTCCAAGTGCCCGCTAGTTAACCTACATAGTCCAACGGCCCACTAGTTAACCGAGATAGTCCAAGTGTCCTCTAGTTAACCTACATAGTCCAAGTGCCCGCTAAGGAACCTACATAGTCCAAGTGCACGCTAGTTAACCTAGATAGTCCAAGTGCCCGCTAGTTAACCTAGATTGTCCAAGTGCCTGCTAGGTAACCTACATAGTGCAAGTGTCCGCTAGTTAACCTACATATTCCAAGTGCCCGCTAGTTAACATAGATAGTCCAAGTGCCCGCTAGGAAACGTACATAGTCCAAGTGCCCGCTAGTTAACCTAGATAGTTCAAGTACCCGCTAGGTAACCTAGATCGTCCAAGGGCCCCCTAGTTTGCCTACATAGTCCAAGTGCCCGCTAGGTAACCTAGATAGTCCAAGTGCCCTTTAGCGAACATAGATAGTCCAAGGGCCCGCAAGTAAACCTACATAGTCCTTGGGCCCCCTAGTTCACCTACATATTCCAAGTGCCCGCTAGTTAAACTACATAATCTAAGTGCTCGTTAGCTAACGTAGATAGTCCAAGGGCCCGCTAGTTGACCTACATAGTCCGAGTGCCAGCTAGGTATCCTAGATAGTACAAGTGCCCGCTAGGGATCCTTCATAATCCAAGTGCCTGCTAGGTAACCTAGAATATCCAAGTGCCCGCTAGTTAACCTAGATAATCCTAGTGCGCGTTAGTTAACCTACATAGTCCAAGTGCCCACTAGGGGACGTACATAGTCCAAGTGCCCGCTAGGTATCCTAGATAGTCCAAGTGCCCGCTAGGGATCCTTCATAATCCAAGTGCCTGCTAGGCAACCTAGATAGTCCAAGTTTCCGCTAGGTAACCTAGATAGTCCAAGTGCCCGTTACCTAACCTAGATAGTCCAAGTGCCCGCTAGGCAACCTACATAGTCCAAGTGCCCATTCGTTACCCTAGAAGTCCAAGTGTCCGCTATGTAACCTAGACAGTCCAAGGGCCCGCTATGTAACGTAGACAGTCCAAGTGCCCGCTAAGATACCTGTATAGTCCTAGTGCCCGTTCGTTAACATAGATAGTCCAAGTGCCCGCTAGGGAACCTATATAGTCCAAGTGCTATCTAGGTAACCTAGATAGTCCAAGGGCCCACTAGTTAACCTACATAGTCCAAGGGTTCGCTTGTTAACTTTGATAGTCCAAGTGCCCCTTAGTTAACCTAGATCGTCCAAGTGCCCGCTAGTTAACCTAGATCGTCCAAGTACTGGCTAGTTAACCTACATAGTACAAGGGCCCACTAGTTAACCTAGATCGTCCAAGTGTCCTCTAGTTAGCCTACATAGTCCAAGAGGCCGCTAGTTAACATAGATAGTCCAAGTGCCCGCTAGGGAAGGTACATAGTCCAAGTGCCCGCTAGTTAACCTAGATCATCCAAGTGTCCGCTAGCTAACCTACATAGTCCAAGTGCCCGCTAGGGAACCTAGATAGTCCAAATGCCCGCTCTGGAACCTACATAGTCCAAATGCCTGCTAGGGAACCTACATAGTTGAAGTGCCCGCTCTGGAACATACATAGTCCAAGTGCCCGCTAGGGAATCTACATAGTCCAAGGGCCCGCTAGTTAACGTAGATAGTCCAAGTGCCGATAGTTAATCTACATTGTCCAAACCCACTAGTTAACCTACATAGTCCAAGTACCCGCTAGTTTACCTAGATCTTCCAAGTGCACGCTACTTAACCTACATAGTCCAAGGGCCCGCTAGCTAACCTACATAGTCCAAGGGCCCGCTAGTTAACCTACATCCTCCAAGGGCCCGCTAGTTAACCTAGATAGTATAAGTGCCCGCTAGGTAACATAGACAGTTCAAGTGACCACTAGGTTACCCACATAGTCCAAGTGCCTGTTCGTTAACCTACATAGTCCAAGTGCCCGCTAGGTAACCTATATAGTCCAAATGCCCGCTAGGGACCCTAATAGTCCAAGTGCCCGCTAGTTATCCTAGATAGTCCAAGTGCTCACTAGTTAACCTAGATAGTCCAAGTGCCCGCTAGTTAACCTAGATAGACCAAGTGCCCGCTAGGGAACCTACCTAGTCCAAGTGCCCGATAGGGACCTTACATAGTCCAAGGGCCCGCTAGGGAACCTACATAGTCCAAGTGCCCGTTAGTTAACCTAGATAGTCCAATGCCTGCTAGGTAACCTAGATAGTCCAACAGCCCGCTAGGTAACCTACATACTCCAAGAACCCGCTAGGCAACGTAGATAGTTCAAGTGCCAGCTAGGTAACCTAGATAATCCAAGTGCCCGCTAGGTAACCTACAAAGTCTAAGTGCCCGCTAGGTTATCTATATAGTCCAAATGCCCGCTAGGGAACCTACATAGTCCAAGTGCCCGCTAGGTAAACTAGATAATCCAAGGGCTCGCTAGTTAACCTATATCGTCCAAGTGCCCGCTAGTTAACCTAGATCGTCCAAGTGCCCGCTAGTTAACCTACATAGTCAATGGGCCAGCTAGTTAACCTACATAGTGCAAGAGCCCGCTAGTTAACCTACATAGTTCACGTGCCAGTTAGCTAACCTAGATAGTCCAAGGGCCCGCTAGTAGACCTGCATAGTCCAAGTGCCCGCTGGGTAACCTAGATAATCCAAGTGCACGCTAGGGAACCTTCATAGTCCAAGTGCCTGCTAGGTAACCTAGATAGTCCATGTGACCCTTAGTTAACCTAGATAGTCGAAGTGCCCACTAGGGGACGTACTTAGTCCATGTGCCCATTAGCTAACCTAGATAGTCCAAGTGCCCGCTAGTTAACATTGATCATCCAAGTGCCCGCTAGTTAACCTAGATAGTCCAAGTGCACGCTAGTTAACCTAGATAGTCCAAGTGCCCTCTAGTTAACCAAGATCTTCCAAGTGCCCGCTAGTTAACCTAGATAGTCCAAGTGCCCGCTAGGTAACCTAAGTAGTCCAAGTGCCCGTTCGTTAACCTAGATAGTCCAAGTGCCCGCTAGGTAACCTAAGTAGTCCAAATGTCCGATAGGGATCCTACATAGTCCAAGTGCCCGCTAGGTAACCTACATAGTCCAAGTGCCCGTTCGTTAACCTAGATAGTCCAAGTGCCCGCTAGGTAACCTAAGTAGTCCAAATGTCCGATAGGGATCATACATAGTCCAAGTGCCCGCTAGGTAACCTACATAGTCCAAGTGTCCGTTCGTTAACCTAGATAGTCCAAGTGCCCGCTAGGTTACCTACATAGTCCAAGTGTCAGTTCGTAAACCTAGATAGTCGAAGTGCCCGCTAGGAAACCTACATAGTCCAAGGGCCCGCTAGGTAACCTAGATAGTCCAAGTGCCCGCTAGGTAACCTAGATAGTCCAAGTGCCCGCTATGTAACCTAGATAGTCAAAGTGCCCTTTAGGTAACCTAGATAGTCCAAGTGCCCGCTAGGTAACCTACATTGTCCAAATTCCCGCTAGGTAACGTAGATACTCAAAGTGCCCATTACCTAACCTAGATAGTCCAAGTGCCCTCTAAGCAACCTACATAGTCCAAGTGCCTGTTCGTTAACTTAGAAGTCCAAGTGCCCGCTAGGTAACCTAGACAGTCCAAGTGCCCGCTAGGTTACCTGCATATTCCAAGTGCCCGTTCGTTAACCTGGATAGTCCAAGGGCCCACTAGGTAACCAACATAGTCCAAGTGCCCGCTAGGTAACCTATATAGTCCAAGTGCCCGCTAGGTAACCTAGATAGTCCAAGGGCCCGCTAGTTAACCTACATAGTCCAAGGGCTCACTTGTTAACTTTGATAGTCCAAGTGCCCGCAAGTTAACCTAGATCGTCCAAGTACCCGCTAGTTAACCTAGATTGTCCAAGTGCCCGCTAGTTAACCTACATAGTCCAACGGCCCACTAGTTAACCGAGATAGTCCATGTGTCCTCTAGTTAACTTACATAGTCCAAGTGCCCGCTAAGGAACCTACATAGTCCAAGTGCACGCTAGTTAACCTAGATAGTCCAAGTGCCCGCTAGTTAACCTAGATTGTCCAAGTGCCTGCTAGGTAACCTACATAGTGCAAGTGTCCGCTAGTTAACCTACATATTCCAAGTGCCCGCTAGTTAACATAGATAGTCCAAGTGCCCGCTAGGGAACGTACATAGTCCAAGTGCCCGCTAGTTAACCTAGATAGTTCAAGTACCCGCTAGGTAACCTAGATTGTCCAAGGGCCCCCAAGTTTACCTACATAGTCCAAGTGCCCGCTAGGTAACCTAGATATTCCAAGTGCCCTTTAGCGAACATAGATAGTCCAAGGGCCCGCAAGTAAACCTACATAGTCCTTGGGCCCCCTAGGTCACCTACATATTCCAAGTGCCCGCTAGTTAAACTACATAATCTAAGTGCTCGTTAGCTAACCTAGATAGTCCAAGGGCCCGCTAGTTGACCTACATAGTCCAAGTGCCAGCTAGGTATCCTAGATAGTACAAGTGCCCGCTAGGGAACCTAAATGTTCCAAGTGCCTGTTAGCTAACCTAGATAGTCCAAGTCACAGCTAGGTAACCTACATAGTCCAAGTGCCCATTCGTTAACCTAGATAATCCAAGTGCCCGCTAGGTAACCTAGACAGTCCAAGTGCCCGCTAGTTAACCTACATAGTCCTAGTGCCCGCTAGGGAATCTACATAGTCCAAGTGCCCGCTAGGCAACCTACATAGTCCAAGTGCCCGTTAGTTAACCTATAGTCAAAGTGCCTGCTAGGTAACCTAGTCCAAGTGCTCGCTAGGTAACCTACGTAGTCCAAGTGCCCGCTGGGTAACCTAAATAGTCCAAATGCCCGCTAGGGAAACTACATAGTCCAAGTGCCCGCTAGTTAACCTAGAGAGTCCAAGGGCCCGCTAGTTAACATACATAGTCCAAGTGCCCGGTAGTTAACTTACATAGTTCAAGTGTCCGTAGGGAACATACATAGTCCAAGTGCCCGCTAGGGAACATACATAGTCCAAGTGCCTGCTAGTAAACCTACATAATCCATGGGCCCGCTAGTTAACCTACATAGTGCAAGGGCCCGCTAGTTAACCTAGATCGTGCAAGTGTCCGCTAGTTAACCTACATAGTCCAAGTGGCCGCTAGGTAACCTAGATAGTCGAAGTGCCCGCTAGGGATCCTTCATAATCCAAGTGCCTGCTAGGTAACCTAGAATATCCAAGTGCCCGCTAGTTAACCTAGATAATCCTAGTGCGCGTTAGTTAACCTACATAGTCCAAGTGCCCACTAGGGGACGTACATAGTCCAAGTGCCCGCTAGGTATCCTAGATAGTCCAAGTGCCTGCTAGGGATCCTTCATAATCCAAGTGCCTGCTAGGCAACCTAGATAGTCCAAGTTTCCGCTAGGTAACCTAGATAGTCCAAGTGCCCGTTACCTAACCTAGATAGTCCAAGTGCCCGCTAGGCAACCTACATAGTCCAAGTGCCCATTCGTTACCCTAGAAGTCCAAGTGCCCGCTATGTAACCTAGACAGTCCAAGGGCCCGCTATGTAACCTAGACAGTCCAAGTGCCCGCTAAGATACCTGCATAGTCCTAGTGCCCGTTCGTTAACATAGATAGTCCAAGTGCCCGCTAGGGAACCTATATAGTCCAAGTGCTATCTAGGTAACCTAGATAGTCCAAGGGCCCACTAGTTAACCTACATAGTCCAAGGGTTCGCTTGTTAACTTTGATAGTCCAAGTGCCCCTTAGTTAACCTAGATCGTCCAAGTGCCCGCTAGTTAACCTAGATCGTCCAAGTACTGGCTAGTTAACCTACATAGTACAAGGGCCCACTAGCTAACCTAGATAGTCCAAGTGTCCTCTAGTTAGCCTACATAGTCCAAGAGCCCGCTAGTTAATATAGATAGTCCAAGGGCCCGCTAGGGAAGATACATAGTCCAAGTGCCCGCTAGGTAACCTAGATTGTCCAAGGGCCTGCTAGTTAACCTACATAGTTCAAGTGCCCGCTAGGTAACCTACTTAGTGAAAGTATCCGCTAGTTAACCTTCATAGTCCAAGTACCTGCTAGTTAACCTAGATCGTCCAAGTGTGCGCTAGCTAACCTACATAGTCCAAGTGCCCGCTAGGGAACCTAGATAGTCCAAATGCCCGCTCTGGAACCTACATAGTCCAAATGCCTGCTAGGGAACCTACATAGTTGAAGTGCCCGCTCTGGAACATACATAGTCCAAGTGCCCGCTAGGGAATCTACATAGTCCAAGGGCCCGCTAGTTAACGTAGATAGTCCAAGTGCCGCTAGTTAATCTACATTGTCCAAAGGCCCGCTAGTTAACCTACATAGTCCAAGTACCCGCTAGTTTACCTAGATCTTCCAAGTGCACGCTAGTTAACCTACATAGTCCAAGTGCCCGCTAGATAACCTAGATAGTCCAAGTGCTCGTTCAGTAACCTAGATAGCCCAAGTGCCCTTTAGGGAACCTAGATAGTCCAAAGGCCCTCTAGTAAACCTACTTAGTCCATGGGCCCGCTAGTTAACCTACATAGTGCAAGTGTCCGCTAGTTAACCTACATAGTCCAAGTGCCCGCTAGGCAACCTACATAGTCCAAGTGCCCGTTAGTTAACCTAGATAATCAAAGTGCCTGCTAGGTAACTTAGATAGTCCAAGTCCCAACTAGGTAACCTACATAGTCCAAGTTCCCGCTTGGTAATCTTAATAGTCCAAATGCCCGCTAGGGAAAATACATAGTCTAAGTGCCCGCTAGTTAACCTAGATAGTCCAAGTGCCTGCTAGTAAACCTACATAATCCATGGGCCCGCTAGTTAACCTACATAGTGCAAGGGCCCGCTAGTTAACCTAGACCGTGCAAGTGTCCACTAGTTATCCTACATAGTCCAAGTGCCCGCTAGTTAACCTAGATAGTCCAAGTGCCCGCTAGGGAACCTTCATAATCCAAGTGCCTGCTAGGTAACCTAGAAGACCAAGTGCCCGCTAGTTAACCTAGATAGTCCTAGTGCCCGTTAGTTAACCTAGAGAGTCCACGTGCCCTCTAGGAGACATACATAGTCCAAGTGCCCGCTAGGTAAGCTAGATAGTCCAAGTACGCGCTAGGGTATGTACATAGTCCAAATGCCTGCTAGGAACCCTAGATGGTCCAAGTGCCCGCTAGTTAACCTACATAGTCCAAGGGCCCGCTAGTTAACCTACATAGTCCAAGGTCTGCTAGTTAACCTAGATAGTCAAAGTGGCCGCTAGGTAACCTAGACAGTCCAAGTGCCCGCTAGGTTACCTACATAGTCCAAGTGCTCGTTCGTTAACCTAGATAGTCCAAGTGCCCGCTAGGTAACCTACATAGTCCAAGGGACCGCTAGTTAACCTAGATAGTCCAAGTGCCCGTTAGGTAACCTACATTGTCCAAGTTCCCGCTAGGTAACCTAGATAGTCCAAGTGCCCGTTACCTAACTTATATAGTCCAAGTGCTCGCTAGGCAACATACATAGTCCAAGTGCCCGTTCGTTAACCTAGAAGTCCAAGTGCCCGCTATGTAACCTAGACAGTCCAAGTACCCGCTAGGTAACCTAGACAGTCCAAGTGCCCGCTAGTTAACCTACGTAGTCCTAGTGCCCGCTAGGGAATCTACATAGTCCAAGTGCCCGCTAGGCAACCTACATAGTCCAAGTGCCCGTTAGTTAACCTATAGTCAAAGTGCCTGCTAGGTAACCTAGATAGTCCAAGTGCTCGCTAGGTAACCTACGTAGTCCAAGTGCCCGCTGGGTAACCTAAATAGTCCAAATGCCCGCTAGGGAAACTACATAGTCCAAGTGCCCGCTAGTTAACCTAGAGAGTCCAAGGGCCCGCTAGTTAAAATACATAGTCCAAGTGCCCGGTAGTTAACTTACATAGTTCAAGTGTCCGTAGGGAATATACATAGTCCAAGTGCCCGCTAGGGAACATACATAGTCCAAGTGCCTGCTAGTAAACCTACATAATCCATGGGCCCGCTAGTTAACCTACATAGTGCAAGGGCCCGCTTGTTAACCTAGATCGTGCAAGTGTCCGCTAGTTAACCTACATATTCCAAGTGGCCGCTAGGTTACCTAGATAGTCGAAGTGCCCGCTAGGGATCCTTCATAATCCAAGTGCCTGCTAGGTAACCTAGATAGTCCAAGTGCCCGCTAGTTAACCTAGATAGTCCTAGTGCGCGTTAGTTAACCTACATAGTCCAAGTGCCCACTAGGGGACGTACATAGTCCAAGTGCCCGCTAGGCATCCTAGATAGTCCAAGTGACCGCTAGGGATCCTTCATAATCCAAGTGCCTCCTAGGCAACCTAGATAGTCCAAGTGCCCGTTACCTAACCTAGATAGTCCAAGTGCCCGCTAGGCAACCTACATAGTCCAAGTGCCCATTCGTTACCCTAGAAGTCCAAGTGCCCGCTGTGTAACCTAGACAGTCCAAGGGCCCGCTATGTAACCTAGACAGTCCAAGTGCCCGCTAAGATACCTGCATAGTCCTAGTGCCCGTTCGTTAACATAGATAGTCCAAGTGCCCGCTAGGGAACTTATATAGTCCAAGTGCTATCTAGGTAACCTAGATAGTCCAAGGGCCCACTAGTTAACCTACATAGTCGAAGGGTTCGCTTGTTAACTTTGATAGTCCAAGTGCCCCTTAGTTAACCTAGATCGTCCAAGTGCCCGCTAGTTAACCTAGATCGTCCAAGTACTGGCTAGTTAACCTACATAGTACAAGGGCCCACTAGTTAACCTAGATCGTCCAAGTGTCCTCTAGTTAGCCTACATAGTCCAAGAGCCCGCTAGTTAACATAGATAGTCCAAGTGCCGGCTAGGGAAGGTACATAGTCCAAGTGCCCGCTAGGTAACCTAGATTGTCCAAGGGCCTGCTGGTTAACCTACATAGTCCAAGTGCCCGCTAGGTAACCTACATAGTGCAAGTATCCGCTAGTTAACCTTCATAGTCCAAGTACCTGCTAGTTAACCTAGATCGTCCAAGTGTCCGCTAGCTAACCTACATAGTCCAAGTGCCCGGTAGGGAACCTAGATAGTCCAAATGCCCGCTCTGGAACCTACATAGTCCAAATGCCTGCTAGGGAACCTACATAGTTGAAGTGCCCGCTCTGGAATACACATAGTCCAAGTGCCCGTTAGGGAATCTACATAGTCCAAGGGCCCGCTAGTTAACGTAGATAGTCCAAGTCCGCTAGTTAATCTACATTGTCCAAAGGCCCGGTAGTTAACCTACATAGTCCAAGTACCCGCTAGTTTACCTAGATCTTCCAAGTGCACGCTAGTTAACCTACATAGTCCAAGGGCCCGCTAGCTAACCTACATAGTCCAAGGGCCCGCTAGTTAACCTACATCCTCCAAGTGTCCGCTAGTTAACCTAGATAGTCCAAGTGCCCGCTAGGTAACCTAAGTAGTCCAAATGTCCTATAGGGATCCTACAGAGTCCAAGTCCCCGATAGGTAACCTACATAGTCCAAGTGTCCGTTCGCTAACCTAGATAGTCCAAGTGCCCACTAGTTAACATTGATCATCCAAGTGCCCGCTAGTTAACCTAGATAGTCCACGTGCACGCTAGTTAACCTAGATAGGCCAAGTGCCATCTAGTTAACCTAGATATTCCAAGTGCCCGCTAGTTAACCTAGATAGTCCAAGTGCCCGCTAGGTAACCTAAGTAGTCCAAATGTCCGATAGGGATCATACATAGTCCAAGTGCCCGCTAGGTAACCTACATAGTCCAAGTGTCCGTTCGTTAACCTAGATAGTCCAAGTGCCCGCTAGGTTACCTACATAGTCCAAGTGTCAGTTCGTAAACCTAGATAGTCGAAGTGCCCGCTAGGAAACCTACATAGTCCAAGGGCCCGCTAGGTAACCTAGATAGTCCAAGTGCCCGCTATGTAACCTAGATAGTCAAAGTGCCCGTTCGTTAACCTAGATAGTCCAAGTGCCCACTAGGTAACCAACATAGTCCAAGTTCCCGCTTGGTAACCTTAATAGTCCAAATGCCCGCTAGGGAAACTACATAGTCCAAGTGCCCGCTAGTTAACCTAGATAGTCCAAGTGCCTACTATTAACCTACATAATCCATGGGCCCGCTAGTTAAACTACATAGTCCAAGTGCCCGCTAGTTAACCTAGATAGTCCTAGTTCCCGTTAGTTAACCTAGATAGTCCAAGTGCCCACCATGGGACGTACATAGTCCAAGTGCCCGCTAGGTAACCTAGATAGTCCAAGTGTGCTAGGGTATGTACATAGTCCAAGTGCCTGCTAGGAAACCTAGATAGTCCAAGAGCCCGCAAGTTAACCTACATAGTCCAAGTTCTGCTAGTTAACCTAGATAGTCAAAGTGCCCCCTGGGTAACGTAGACAGTCCAAGTGCCCGTTAGGTTACCTAGATAGTCCAAGTGCCCGCTAGTTAACCTAGATAATCCAAGTGCCTGCTAGGTAACCTACATTGTCCAAGTTCCCGCTAGGTAACCTAGATAGTCCAAGTGCCCGTTACCTAACCTAGATTGTCCAAGTGCCCCCTAGGCAACATACATATTCCAAGTGCCCGTTCGTTAACCTAGAAGTCCAAGTGCCTGCTATGTAACCTAGACAGTCCAAGTGCCCGCTAGGTTACTTGCATATTCCAAGTGCCCGTTCGTTAACCTAGATAGTCCAAGTGTCCGCTAGGGAACCTATATATTCCAAGTGATATCTAGGTCACCTAGATAGTCCAAGGGCCCGCTAGTTAACCTAGATAGTCCAAGGGCTCGCTTGTTAACTTTGATAGTCCAAGTGCCCTTTAGTTTACCTAGATCGTCCAAGTGCCCGCTAGTTAACCTAGATCGTCCAAATGTCCTCTAGTTAACCTACATAATCCAAGTGCCCGCTAGGTAACCTACATAGTCCAAGTGCCCACTAGGTAACGTAGATAGCCCAAGTGCCCGCTAGGGAACTTACATAGTCCAAGTGCCCACTAGGTAACCTAGACAGTCCAATTGCCCATTAGTTAACCTAGACCGACCACGTACCCGATAGGGAACCTACATAGTCCAAGTGCCCGCTAGGGAACCTACAGAGTCCAAGTGCCTGCTAGGTAACCTAGATAGTCCAATTGCCCGTTAGCTAACCTAGATATTCGAAGTGTCCCCTAGTTAACCTACATAGTCCAAGTGCCCCTTCGTTCACCTTTATAGTCCAAGTGCCCGCTAGGTAACCTAGACAGTCCTAGTGCCCGCTAGGTTACCTACATAGTCCAAGTGCACGTTCGTTAACCTAGATAGTCCAAGTGTCCGCTTGGTAACCTGGATAGTCCACGTGCCCGCTAGTTAACCTACATAGTCCAAGTGCCTTCTAGGAAGTCTACATAGTCCACGTGACCGCTAGGGAACCTACAGAGTCCAAGTGCCCGTTAGGGAACCTACATAGTCCAAATGCCCGCAAGGAAACCTACATAGTCTAAATGCCCGCTAGGCAACCTACATAATCCAAGTGCCCGCTCTGGAACATACATAGTCCAAGTGCCCGTTAGCTAACCTAGAGAGTCCAAGGGCCCGCTAGTTGACCTACATAGTCCAAGTGCCAGCTAGGTATCCTAGATAGTACAAGTGCCCGCTAGGGAACCTAAATGTTCCAAGTGCCTGTTAGCTAACCTAGATAGTCCAAGTCACAGCTAGGTAACCTACATAGTCCAAGTGCCCATTCGTTAACCTAGATAATCCAAGTGCCCGCTAGGTAACCTAGACAGTCCAAGTGCCCGCTAGTTAACCTACATAGTCCTAGTGCCCGCTAGGGAATCTACATAGTCCAAGTGCCCGCTAGGCAACCTACATAGTCCAAGTGCCCGTTAGTTAACCTATAGTCAAAGTGCCTGCTAGGTAACCTAGATAGTCCAAGTGCTCGCTAGGTAACCTACGTAGTCCAAGTGCCCGCTGGGTAACCTAAATAGTCCAAATGCCCGCTAGGGAAACTACATAGTCCAAGTGCCCGCTAGTTAACCTAGAGAGTCCAAGGGCCCGCTAGTTAACATACATAGTCCAAGTGCCCGGTAGTTAACTTACATAGTTCAAGTGTCCGTAGGGAACATACATAGTCCAAGTGCCCGCTAGGGAACATACATAGTCCAAGTGCCTGCTAGTAAACCTACATAATCCATGGGCCCGCTAGTTAACCTACATAGTGCAAGGGCCCGCTAGTTAACCTAGATCGTGCAAGTGTCCGCTAGTTAACCTACATAGTCCAAGTGGCCGCTAGGTAACCTAGATAGTCGAAGTGCCCGCTAGGGATCCTTCATAATCCAAGTGCCTGCTAGGTAACCTAGAATATCCAAGTGCCCGCTAGTTAACCTAGATAATCCTAGTGCGCGTTAGTTAACCTACATAGTCCAAGTGCCCACTAGGGGACGTACATAGTCCAAGTGCCCGCTAGGTATCCTAGATAGTCCAAGTGCCTGCTAGGGATCCTTCATAATCCAAGTGCCTGCTAGGCAACCTAGATAGTCCAAGTTTCCGCTAGGTAACCTAGATAGTCCAAGTGCCCGTTACCTAACCTAGATAGTCCAAGTGCCCGCTAGGCAACCTACATAGTCCAAGTGCCCATTCGTTACCCTAGAAGTCCAAGTGCCCGCTATGTAACCTAGACAGTCCAAGGGCCCGCTATGTAACCTAGACAGTCCAAGTGCCCGCTAAGATACCTGCATAGTCCTAGTGCCCGTTCGTTAACATAGATAGTCCAAGTGCCCGCTAGGGAACCTATATAGTCCAAGTGCTATCTAGGTAACCTAGATAGTCCAAGGGCCCACTAGTTAACCTACATAGTCCAAGGGTTCGCTTGTTAACTTTGATAGTCCAAGTGCCCCTTAGTTAACCTAGATCGTCCAAGTGCCCGCTAGTTAACCTAGATCGTCGAAATACTGGCTAGTTAACCTACATAGTACAAGGGCCCACTAGCTAACCTAGATAGTCCAAGTGTCCTCTAGTTAGCCTACATAGTCCAAAAGCCCGCTAGTTAATATAGATAGTCCAAGTGCCCGCTAGGGAAGATACATAGTCCAAGTGCCCGCTAGGTAACCTAGATTGTCCAAGGGCCTGCTAGTTAACCTACATAGTCCAAGTGCCCGCTAGGTAACCTACTTAGTGAAAGTATCCGCTAGTTAACCTTCATAGTCCAAGTACCTGCTAGTTAACCTAGATCGTCCAAGTGTCCGCTAGCTAACCTACATAGTCCAAGTGCCCGGTAGGGAACCTAGATAGTCCAAATGCCCGCTCTGGAACCTACATAGTCCAAATGCCTGCTAGGGAACCTACATAGTTGAAGTGCCCGCTCTGGAACATACATAGTCCAAGTGCCCGCTAGGGAATCTACATAGTCCAAGGGCCCGCTAGTTAACGTAGATAGTCCAAGTCCGCTAGTTTACCTAGATCTTCCAAGTGCACGCTAGTTAACCTACATAGTCCAAGGGCCCGCTAGCTAACCTACATAGTCCAAGGGCCCGCTAGTTAACCTACATCCTCCAAGTGTCCGCTAGTTAACCTAGATAGTCCAAGTGCCCGCTAGGTAACCTAAGTAGTCCAAATGTCCTATAGGGATCCTACAGAGTCCAAGTGCCCGATAGGTAACCTACATAGTCCAAGTGTCCGTTCGCTAACCTAGATAGTCCAAGTGCCCACTAGTTAACATTGATCATCCAAGTGCCCGCTAGTTAACCTAGATAGTCCAAGTGCACGCTAGTTAACCTAGATAGGCCAAGTGCCATCTAGTTAACCTAGATCTTCCAAGTGCCCGCTAGTTAACCTAGATAGTCCAAGTGCCCGCTAGGTAACCTAAGTAGTCCAAATGTCCGATAGGGATCATACATAGTCCAAGTGCCCGCTAGGTAACCTACATAGTCCAAGTGTCCGTTCGTTAACCTAGATAGTCCAAGTGCCCGCTAGGTTACCTACATAGTCCAAGTGTCAGTTCGTAAACCTAGATAGTCGAAGTGCCCGCTAAGAAACCTACATAGTCCAAGGGCCCGCTAGGTAACCTAGATAGTCCAAGTGCCCGCTAGGTAACCTAGATAATCTAAGTGCCCGCTATGTAACCTAGATAGTCAAAGTGCCCGTTCGTTAACCTAGATAGTCCAAGTGCCCACTAGGTAACCAACATAGTCCAAGTTCCCGCTTGGTAACCTTAATAGTCCAAATGCCCGCTAGGGAAACTACATAGTCCAAGTGCCCGCTAGTTAACCTAGATAGTCCAAGTGCCTACTATTAACCTACATAATCCATGGGCCCGCTAGTTAAACTACATAGTCCAAGTGCCCGCTAGTTAACCTAGATAGTCCTAGTTCCCGTTAGTTAACCTAGATAGTCCAAGTGCCCACTAGGGGACGTACATAGTCCAAGTGCCCGCTAGGTAACCTAGATAGTCCAAGTGCGCTAGGGTATGTACATAGTCCAAGTGCCTGCTAGGAAACCTAGATAGTCCAAGAGCCCGCAAGTTAACCTACATAGTCCAAGTTCTGCTAGTTAACCTAGATAGTCAAAGTGCCCCCTGGGTAACGTAGACAGTCCAAGTGCCCGTTAGGTTACCTAGATAGTCCAAGTGCCCGCTAGTTAACCTAGATAATCCAAGTGCCTGCTAGGTAACCTACATTGTCCAAGTTCCCGCTAGGTAACCTAGATAGTCCAAGTGCCCGTTACCTAACCTAGATTGTCCAAGTGCCCCCTAGGCAACATACATATTCCATGTGCCCGTTCGTTAACCTAGAAGTCCAAGTGCCTGCTATGTAACCTAGACAGTCCAAGTGCCCGCTAGGTTACTTGCATATTCCAAGTGCCCGTTCGTTAACCTAGATAGTCCAAGTGTCCGCTAGGGAACCTATATATTCCAAGTGCTATCTAGGTCACCTAGATAGTCCAAGGGCCCGCTAGTTAACCTAGATAGTCCAAGGGCTCGCTTGTTAACTTTGATAGTCCAAGTGCCCTTTAGTTTACCTAGATCGTCCAAGTGCCCGCTAGTTAACCTAGATCGTCCAAATGTCCTCTAGTTAACCTACATAATCCAAGTGCCCGCTAGGTAACCTACATAGTCCAAGTGCCCACTAGGTAACGTAGATAGCCCAAGTGCCCGCTAGGGAACTTACATAGTCCAAGTGCCCACTAGGTAACCTAGACAGTCCAATTGCCCATTAGTTAACCTAGACCGACCACGTACCCGATAGGGAACCTACATAGTCCAAGTGCCCGCTAGGGAACCTACAGAGTCCAAGTGCCTGCTAGGTAACCTAGATAGTCCAATTGCCCGTTAGCTAACCTAGATATTCGAAGTGTCCCCTAGTTAACCTACATAGTCCAAGTGCCCCTTCGTTCACCTTTATAGTCCAAGTGCCCGCTAGGTAACCTAGACAGTCCTAGTGCCCGCTAGGTTACCTACATAGTCCAAGTGCACGTTCGTTAACCTAGATAGTCCAAGTGTCCGCTTGGTAACCTGGATAGTCCACGTGCCCGCTAGTTAACCTACATAGTCCAAGTGCCTTCTAGGAAGTCTACATAGTCCACGTGACCGCTAGGGAACCTACAGAGTCCAAGTGCCCGTTAGGGAACCTACATAGTCCAAATGCCCGCAAGGAAACCTACATAGTCTAAATGCCCGCTAGGCAACCTACATAATCCAAGTGCCCGCTCTGGAACATACATAGTCCAAGTGCCCGTTAGCTAACCTAGAGAGTCCAAGGGCCCGCTAGTTGACCTACATAGTCCAAGTGCCAGCTAGGTAACCTAGATAGTACAAGTGCCCGCTAGGGAACCTAGATAGTCCAAGTACCTGTTAGCTAACCTAGATAGTCCAAGTGGCGGCTAGGTAACCTACATAGTCCAAGTGCCCGTTCGCTAACCTAGATAGTCAAAGTGCCTGCTAGGTAACCTAGATAGTCAAAGTGCCCGCTAGGTAACCTACATAGTCCAAGTGCCCGCTAGGTAACCTACATAGTCCAAGTGCCCGCTAGGTAACCTAAATTGTCCAAATGCCCGCTAGGGAAACTACATAGTACAAGTGCCAGCTAGTAAACCTAGATAGTCCAAGTGTCCCCTAGTAAACCTACATAATCCATAGGCCCGCTAGTTAACCTACATAGTCTAAGCGCCAGCTAGGTAACCTAGATAGTCCAATTGCCCACTAGGGATCCTTCATAATACTATTCCTGCTAGGTAACCTATATAATCCAAGGGTCTTCTAGTTAACCTACATAGTCCAAGTGCCCGCTAGGTAACCTACATAGTGCAAGTGTCCGCTAGTTAACCTACATAGTTCAAGTACACGCTAGTTAACCTAGATAGTCCAAGTGCCCGCTAGGTAACCTACATAGTGCAAGTGTCCGCTAGTTAACCTACGTAGTCCAAGGGACCCCTAGTTAACCTAGATAGTCCAAGTACCCGCTAGGTAACCTAGATAGTCCATGTTCCCGCTAGTTAACCTACATAGTCCAAGTGCCCAATAGAAAACTATATTGTCCAAGTGCCCTCTATGGAACCTACACAGTCCAAGTGCCCGTTAGGGAACCAATAGTCTTAGTGCTGGCTAGGGAACCTGTATCATCCAAGTGCCCGCTAGGTAACCTAGATAGTCCAAGTGCCCGCTAGTTAACCTACAAAGTCCAAGTGTCCGCTAGGTAATCTATATAGTCTAAATGCCCCCTAGGGAACCTACATAGTCCAAGTTCCCGTTAGGTAACCTAGATAGTCCAAGTGGCCGCTAGGTAACCTACATAGTCCAAATGCCCGCTAGTTAACCTACATAGTCCAAGTTCCCGTTAGGTAACCTAGATAGTCCAAATGCCCACTAGGGAACCCACATAGTCCAAGTGCCCGGTAGGGAACTTACATAGTCCAAGGGGCGCTAGGGAACCTACATAGTCCAAGTGCCCGTTAGTTAACCTAGATAGTCCAAGTGCCCGCTAGGTAACCTAGATAGTCCAACAGCCCGGTAGGTAACCTACATACTCCAAGTACCTGCTAGGTAACGTAGATAGTTCAAGTGCCAGCTAGGTAACCTAGATAGTCCAAGTGCCCGCTAGGTAACCTAGATAGTGCAAGTGCCCGTAACCTAACCTAGATAGTCCAAGTGCCCGCTAGGTAACCTAGATAGTCCAAGTGCCCGTAACCTAACCTAGATAGTCCAAGTGCCCGCTAGGCAACATACATAGTCCAAGTGCCCATTCGTTAACTTAGAAGTCCAAGTGCCCGCTATGTAACCTAGACAGTCCAAGTGCCCGTTCGTTAACCTAGATAGTCCAAGTGCCAGCTAGGGAACCTACATAATCCAAGTGCCCGCTAGGCAACCTACATAGTCCAAGTGCCCGTTAGTTAACCAAGATAGTCAAAGTGCTTGCTAGGTAACTTAGATAGTCCAAGTGCTCGCTAGGTAACCTAGATAGTCCAAGTGCCCGCTAGGTAACCTAGATAGTCCAAATGCCCGCTAGGGAAACTACATAGTCCAAGTGCCCGCTAGTTTGCCTAGATAGTCCAAGTGCCTGCTAGTAAACCTACATAATCCATGGGCCTGCTAGTTAACCTAGATCGTGTAAGTGTCCGCTAGTTAACCTACATAGTCCAAATGCCCGCTAGTTAACCTATATACCAAGTGCCCGCTACGTAACCTAGATAGTCCAAGGGCACGCTAGTTAACCTACATAGTACAAGTGCCCGCTAAGCAACCTAGATAGTCCAAGTGCCCGCTAAGGAACCTACATAGTCCAAGTGCACGCTAGTTTACCTAGATAGTCCAAGTGCCAGCTAGTTAACCTAGATAGTCCAAGTGCCTGCTAGGTAACCGACATAGTGCAAGTGTCCGCTAGTTAACCTACATATTCCAAGTGCCCGCTAGTTAACATAGATAGTCCAAGTGCCCGCTAGGGAACATACATAGTCCAAGTGCCTGCTAGGTAACTTAGATAGTGCAAGTGCCCGCTAGTTAACCTCGATCGTTCAAGGGCCCCATAGTTAGCCTACATAGTCCAAGTGCCCGCTAGATAACCTAGATAGTCCAAGTGCACGTTCGGTAACCTAGATAGCCCAAGTGCACGTTCGGTAACCTAGATAGCCCAAGTTCCCTTTAGGGAACCTAGATAGTCCAAAGGCCCGCTAGTAAACCTACATAGTCCATGGGCCCGCAAGTTAACCTACATAGTGCAAGTGTCCGCTAGTTAACCTACATATTCCAAGTGCCCCCTAGTTAACCTACATAATCTAAGTGCCCGTTAGCTAACCTAGGTTATATAAGGGCCCGCTAGTTGACCTACATAGTCCAAGTGCCAGCTAGGTAACCTAGATAGTACAAGTGCCCCCTAGGTAACCTAGATAGTCCAAGTGCCTGTTAGCTAACCTAGATAGTCCAAGTGGCGGCTAGGTAACCCACATAGTCCAAGTGCCCGTTCATTAACCTAGATAAGCCAAGGGCATGCTAGGTAACCTAGACAGTCCATGTGCCCGCTAGTTAACCTACATAGTCCAAGTGCCCGATAGGGAACCTACATAATCCAAGTGCCCGCTAGGGAACCTACATAGTCCAAGTGCCCGCTAGGTAACCTACAAAGTCCAAGTGACCGCTAAGGAATCTATATAGTCCAAATGCCCGCTAGGGAGCCTACATAATCCAAATGCCCGCTTGGTAACCTAGATAGTCCAAGGGCCAGCTAGGTAACCCACATAGTCCTAGTGCCCCCTAGTTAACCTATATTTTCCAAGTGCCCGATAAGGAACCTACATAGTCCAAGTGCCCGCTAGGTAACCTACACAGTCAAAATGCCCTCTAGTTAACCCACATAGTCCAAGTGCCCGCTAGGGAACTTACATAGTCCAAGGGCCCGCTAGGGAACCTACATAGTCCAAGTGCCCGTTAGTTAACCTAGATAGTCCAAGTGCCCGCTAGGTAACCTAGATAGTCCAACAGCCCTCTAGGTAACCTACATACTCCAAGAACCCGCTAGGCAACGTAGATAGTTCAAGTGCCAGCTAGGTAACCTAGATAATCCAAGTGCCCGCTATGTAACCTACAAAGTCTAAGTGCCCGCTAGGTTATTTATATAGTCCAAATGCCCGCCTGGGAACCTACATAGTCCAACTGCCCGCTAGGTAACCTAGATAGTCCAAGTGCCCGCTAGGTAACCTACATAGTCCAAGTGTCCGTTCGTTAACCTAGATAGTCCAAGTGCCCGCTAGGTTACCTACATAGTCCAAGTGTCAGTTCGTAAACCTAGATAGTCGAAGTGCCCGCTAGGAAACCTACATAGTCCAAGGGCCCGCTAGGTAACCTAGATAGTCCAAGTGCCCGCTAGGTAACCTAGATAGTCTAAGTGCCCGCTATGTAACCTAGATAGTCAAAGTGCCCGTTCGTTAACCTAGATAGTCCAAGTGCCCACTAGGTAACCAACATAGTCCAAGTTCCCGCTTGGTAACCTTAATAGTCCAAATGCCCGCTAGGGAAACTACATAGTCCAAGTGCCCGCTAGTTAACCTAGATAGTCCAAGTGCCTACTATTAACCTACATAATCCATGGGCCCGCTAGTTAAACTACATAGTCCAAGTGCCCGCTAGTTAACCTAGATAGTCCTAGTTCCCGTTAGTTAACCTAGATAGTCCAAGTGCCCACTAGGGGACGTACATAGTCCAAGTGCCCGCTAGGTAACCTAGATAGTCCAAGTGCGCTAGGGTATGTACATAGTCCAAGTGCCTGCTAGGAAACCTAGATAGTCCAAGAGCCCGCAAGTTAACCTACATAGTCCAAGTTCTGCTAGTTAACCTAGATAGTCAAAGTGCCCCCTGGGTAACGTAGACAGTCCAAGTGCCCGTTAGGTTACCTAGATAGTCCAAGTGCCCGCTAGTTAACCTAGATAATCCAAGTGCCTGCTAGGTAACCTACATTGTCCAAGTTCCCGCTAGGTAACCTAGATAGTCCAAGTGCCCGTTACCTAACCTAGATTGTCCAAGTGCCCCCTAGGCAACATACATATTCCATGTGCCCGTTCGTTAACCTAGAAGTCCAAGTGCCTGCTATGTAACCTAGACAGTCCAAGTGCCCGCTAGGTTACTTGCATATTCCAAGTGCCCGTTCGTTAACCTAGATAGTCCAAGTGTCCGCTAGGGAACCTATATATTCCAAGTGCTATCTAGGTCACCTAGATAGTCCAAGGGCCCGCTAGTTAACCTAGATAGTCCAAGGGCTCGCTTGTTAACTTTGATAGTCCAAGTGCCCTTTAGTTTACCTAGATCGTCCAAGTGCCCGCTAGTTAACCTAGATCGTCCAAATGTCCTCTAGTTAACCTACATAATCCAAGTGCCCGCTAGGTAACCTACATAGTCCAAGTGCCCACTAGGTAACGTAGATAGCCCAAGTGCCCGCTAGGGAACTTACATAGTCCAAGTGCCCACTAGGTAACCTAGACAGTCCAATTGCCCATTAGTTAACCTAGACCGACCACGTACCCGATAGGGAACCTACATAGTCCAAGTGCCCGCTAGGGAACCTACAGAGTCCAAGTGCCTGCTAGGTAACCTAGATAGTCCAATTGCCCGTTAGCTAACCTAGATATTCGAAGTGTCCCCTAGTTAACCTACATAGTCCAAGTGCCCCTTCGTTCACCTTTATAGTCCAAGTGCCCGCTAGGTAACCTAGACAGTCCTAGTGCCCGCTAGGTTACCTACATAGTCCAAGTGCACGTTCGTTAACCTAGATAGTCCAAGTGTCCGCTTGGTAACCTGGATAGTCCACGTGCCCGCTAGTTAACCTACATAGTCCAAGTGCCTTCTAGGAAGTCTACATAGTCCACGTGACCGCTAGGGAACCTACAGAGTCCAAGTGCCCGTTAGGGAACCTACATAGTCCAAATGCCCGCAAGGAAACCTACATAGTCTAAATGCCCGCTAGGCAACCTACATAATCCAAGTGCCCGCTCTGGAACATACATAGTCCAAGTGCCCGTTAGCTAACCTAGAGAGTCCAAGGGCCCGCTAGTTGACCTACATAGTCCAAGTGCCAGCTAGGTAACCTAGATAGTACAAGTGCCCGCTAGGGAACCTAGATAGTCCAAGTGCCTGTTAGCTAACCTAGATAGTCCAAGTGGCGGCTAGGTAACCTACATAGTCCAAGTGCCCGTTCGCTAACCTAGATAATCCAAGTGCCCGTTAGGTAACCTATACAGTCCAAGTGCCCGCTAGTTACCCTACATAGTCCAAGTGCCCGTTAGTTAACCTAGATAATCAAAGTGCCTGCTAGGTAACCTAGATAGTCAAAGTGCCCGCTAGGTAACCTACATAGTCCAAGTGCCCGCTAGGTAACCTAAATTGTCCAAATGCCCGCTAGGGAAACTACATAGTACAAGTGCCAGCTAGTAAACCTAGATAGTCCAAGTGTCCCCTAGTAAACCTACATAATCCATAGGCCCGCTAGTTAACCTACATAGTCTAAGCGCCAGCTAGGTAACCTAGATAGTCCAATTGCCCACTAGGGATCCTTCATAATACTATTCCTGCTAGGTAACCTATATAATCCAAGGGTCTTCTAGTTAACCTACATAGTCCAAGTGCCCGCTAGGTAACCTACATAGTGCAAGTGTCCGCTAGTTAACCTACATAGTTCAAGTACACGCTAGTTAACCTAGATAGTCCAAGTGCCCGCTAGGTAACCTACATAGTGCAAGTGTCCGCTAGTTAACCTACGTAGTCCAAGGGACCCCTAGTTAACCTAGATAGTCCAAGTACCCGCTAGGTAACCTAGATAGTCCATGTTCCCGCTAGTTAACCTACATAGTCCAAGTGCCCAATAGAAAACTATATTGTCCAAGTGCCCTCTATGGAACCTACACAGTCCAAGTGCCCGTTAGGGAACCAATAGTCTTAGTGCTGGCTAGGGAACCTGTATCATCCAAGTGCCCGCTAGGTAACCTAGATAGTCCAAGTGCCCGCTAGTTAACCTACAAAGTCCAAGTGTCCGCTAGGTAATCTATATAGTCTAAATGCCCCCTAGGGAACCTACATAGTCCAAGTTCCCGTTAGGTAACCTAGATAGTCCAAGTGGCCGCTAGGTAACCTACATAGTCCAAATGCCCGCTAGTTAACCTACATAGTCCAAGTTCCCGTTAGGTAACCTAGATAGTCCAAATGCCCACTAGGGAACCCACATAGTCCAAGTGCCCGGTAGGGAACTTACATAGTCCAAGGGGCGCTAGGGAACCTACATAGTCCAAGTGCCCGTTAGTTAACCTAGATAGTCCAAGTGCCCGCTAGGTAACCTAGATAGTCCAACAGCCCGGTAGGTAACCTACATACTCCAAGTACCTGCTAGGTAACGTAGATAGTTCAAGTGCCAGCTAGGTAACCTAGATAGTCCAAGTGCCCGCTAGGTAACCTAGATAGTGCAAGTGCCCGTAACCTAACCTAGATAGTCCAAGTGCCCGCTAGGTAACCTAGATAGTCCAAGTGCCCGTAACCTAACCTAGATAGTCCAAGTGCCCGCTAGGCAACATACATAGTCCAAGTGCCCATTCGTTAACTTAGAAGTCCAAGTGCCCGCTATGTAACCTAGACAGTCCAAGTGCCCGTTCGTTAACCTAGATAGTCCAAGTGCCAGCTAGGGAACCTACATAATCCAAGTGCCCGCTAGGCAACCTACATAGTCCAAGTGCCCGTTAGTTAACCAAGATAGTCAAAGTGCTTGCTAGGTAACTTAGATAGTCCAAGTGCTCGCTAGGTAACCTAGATAGTCCAAGTGCCCGCTAGGTAACCTAGATAGTCCAAATGCCCGCTAGGGAAACTACATAGTCCAAGTGCCCGCTAGTTTGCCTAGATAGTCCAAGTGCCTGCTAGTAAACCTACATAATCCATGGGCCTGCTAGTTAACCTAGATCGTGTAAGTGTCCGCTAGTTAACCTACATAGTCCAAATGCCCGCTAGTTAACCTATATACCAAGTGCCCGCTACGTAACCTAGATAGTCCAAGGGCACGCTAGTTAACCTACATAGTACAAGTGCCCGCTAAGCAACCTAGATAGTCCAAGTGCCCGCTAAGGAACCTACATAGTCCAAGTGCACGCTAGTTTACCTAGATAGTCCAAGTGCCAGCTAGTTAACCTAGATAGTCCAAGTGCCTGCTAGGTAACCGACATAGTGCAAGTGTCCGCTAGTTAACCTACATATTCCAAGTGCCCGCTAGTTAACATAGATAGTCCAAGTGCCCGCTAGGGAACATACATAGTCCAAGTGCCTGCTAGGTAACTTAGATAGTGCAAGTGCCCGCTAGTTAACCTCGATCGTTCAAGGGCCCCATAGTTAGCCTACATAGTCCAAGTGCCCGCTAGATAACCTAGATAGTCCAAGTGCACGTTCGGTAACCTAGATAGCCCAAGTGCACGTTCGGTAACCTAGATAGCCCAAGTTCCCTTTAGGGAACCTAGATAGTCCAAAGGCCCGCTAGTAAACCTACATAGTCCATGGGCCCGCAAGTTAACCTACATAGTGCAAGTGTCCGCTAGTTAACCTACATATTCCAAGTGCCCCCTAGTTAACCTACATAATCTAAGTGCCCGTTAGCTAACCTAGGTTATATAAGGGCCCGCTAGTTGACCTACATAGTCCAAGTGCCAGCTAGGTAACCTAGATAGTACAAGTGCCCCCTAGGTAACCTAGATAGTCCAAGTGCCTGTTAGCTAACCTAGATAGTCCAAGTGGCGGCTAGGTAACCCACATAGTCCAAGTGCCCGTTCATTAACCTAGATAAGCCAAGGGCATGCTAGGTAACCTAGACAGTCCATGTGCCCGCTAGTTAACCTACATAGTCCAAGTGCCCGATAGGGAACCTACATAATCCAAGTGCCCGCTAGGGAACCTACATAGTCCAAGTGCCCGCTAGGTAACCTACAAAGTCCAAGTGACCGCTAAGGAATCTATATAGTCCAAATGCCCGCTAGGGAGCCTACATAATCCAAATGCCCGCTTGGTAACCTAGATAGTCCAAGGGCCAGCTAGGTAACCCACATAGTCCTAGTGCCCCCTAGTTAACCTATATTTTCCAAGTGCCCGATAAGGAACCTACATAGTCCAAGTGCCCGCTAGGTAACCTACACAGTCAAAATGCCCTCTAGTTAACCCACATAGTCCAAGTGCCCGCTAGGGAACTTACATAGTCCAAGGGCCCGCTAGGGAACCTACATAGTCCAAGTGCCCATTAGTTAACCTAGATAGTCCAAGTGCCCGCTAGGTAACCTAGATAGTCCAACAGCCCTCTAGGTAACCTACATACTCCAAGAACCCGCTAGGCAACGTAGATAGTTCAAGTGCCAGCTAGGTAACCTAGATAATCCAAGTGCCCGCTATGTAACCTACAAAGTCTAAGTGCCCGCTAGGTTATTTATATAGTCCAAATGCCCGCCTGGGAACCTACATAGTCCAACTGCCCGCTAGGTAACCTAGATAGTCCAAGTGCCCGTTCGGTAACCTAGATAGTCCAAGTGCCCTTTAGGGAATCTAGATAGTCCAAGGGCCCGCTAGTAAACCTACATAGTCCATGGGCCCGCTAGTTAACCTACATAGTGCAAGTGTCCGCTAGTTAACCTACATATTCCAAGTGCCCCCTAGTTAACCTACATAATCTAAGTTCCCGTTAGCTAACCTAGGTAGTCCAAGGGCCCGCTAGTTGACTTACATAGTCCAAGTGCCCGCTAGGTAACCTACATAGTGCAAGTGTCTGCTAGGTAACCTACATAGTCAAAGTCCTCGCTACTTAACATAGATAGTCCAAGTGCCCGCTAGGGAAGGTACATAGTCCAAATGCCCGCTAGGTAACCTAGAGAGTGCAAGTGCCCGCTAGTTAACCTACAAAGTCCAAGTGCCTGCTAGGTAAACTACATAGTCCAAGAGCACGTTCGTTAACCTACATAGTCCATGTGCCCGCTAGGTAACGTAGAAAGCCCAAGTGCCCGCTAGGGAACGTACATAATCCAAGTGACCACTAGGTAACCTAGACAGTCCAATTGCCCACTAGTTAACCTAGACAGTCCAAGTACCCGATAGGGAACCTACATAGTCCAAGTGCCTGCTAGGGAACCTATATCGTCCAAGTGCTCGCTAGGCAACGTAGATAGTTCAAGTGCCAGCTAGGTAACCAAAGTAGTCCAAGTGCCCGCTAGGTAACCTACAAAGTCCAAGTGACCGCTAAGGAATCTATATAGTCCAAATGCCCGCTAGGGAGCCTACATAATCCAAATACCCGCTAGGTAACCTAGATAGTCCAAGGGCCAGCTAGGTAACCCACATAGTCCTAGTGCCCCCTAGTTAACCTATATTTTCCAAGTGCCCGATAAGGAACCTACATAGTCCAAGTGCCCCCTAGGTAACCTACACAGTCAAAATGCCCTCTAGTTAACCCACATAGTCCAAGTGCCCGCTAGGGAACTTACATAGTCCAAGGGCCCGCTAAGGAACCTACATAGTCCAAGTGCCCGTTAGTTAACCTAGATAGTCCAAGTGCCCGCTAGGTAACCTAGATAGTCCAACAGCCCTCTAGGTAACCTACATACTCCAAGAACCCGCTAGGCAACGTGGATAGTTCAAGTGCCAGCTAGGTAACCTAGATAATCCAAGTGCCCGCTAGGTAACCTACAAAGTCTAAGTGCCCGCTAGGTTATCTATATAGTCCAAATGCCCGCCTGGGAACCTACATATTCCAACTGCCCACTAGGTAACCCAGATAGTCCAAGTACCCGTTCGGTAACCTAGATAGTCCAAGTGCCCTTTAGGGAATCTAGATAGTCCAAGGGCCCGCTAGTAAACCTACATAGTCCATGGCCCGCTAGTTAACCTACATAGTGCAAGTGTCCGCTCGTTAACCTACATAATCTAAGTTCCCGTTAGCTAACCTAGCTAGTCCAAGGGCCCCTAAGTTGACTTACATAGTCCAAGTGCCAGCTAGGTAACCTCGATAGTACAAGTGCCCCTAGTTAACCTATATAGCCCAAGTGGCGGCTAGGTAACCTACATAGTCCAAATGCCCATTCGTTAACCTAGATAATCCAAGTGCCTGCTAGGTAACCTAGACATTCCAAGTGCCCGCTAGTTAAGCTACATAATCCAAGTGCCCGATAGGGAACCTACATAATCCAAGTGCCCGCTAGGGAACCTACATAGTCCAAGTGCCCGCTAGGCAACCTACATAGTCCAAGTGCCCGTTAGTTAACCTAGATAGTCAAAGTGCCTGCCAGGTAACCTAGATAGTCCAAGTGCCCGCTAGGTAATCTACATAGTCCAAGTTCCCGCTTGGTAACCTAAATAGTCCAAATGCCCGCTAGGGAAACTACGTAGTCCAAGTGCCCGTTAGTTAACCCAGATAGTCCAAGTGCCTGCTAGTAAACCTACATAATCCATGGGCCCGCTAGTTAACCTACATAGTGCAAGGGCCCGCTAGTTAACCTAGATCGTGCCAGTGTCCGCTAGTTAACCTACATAGTCCAAGTGCCCGCTAGTTAACCTAAATAGTCCAAGTGGCCGCTAGGGATCCTTCATAATCCAAGTGCCCGCTAGTTAACCTAGATAGACCTCGTGCCCGTTAGTTAACCTAGATAGTCCAAGTGCCCACTAGGTAACCTAGATAATCCAAGTGCGAGCTAGGGTATGTACATAGTCCAAGTGCCTGCTAGGAAACCTAGATAGTCCAAGTGCCCGCTAGTTAACCTACATAGTCCACGGGCCCGCTAGTTAACCTACATAGTCGAAGGTCTGCTAGTTAACCTAGATAGTCAAAGTGCACGCTAGGTAACCTAGACAGTCCAAGTGCCCGCTAGGTTACCTACATAGTCCAAGTGCCCGTTACCTAACCTAGATAGTCCAAGTGCCCGCTAGGCAACATACATAGTCCAAGTGCCCGTTCGTTAACCAAGAAGTTCAAGTGCCTGCTATGTAACCTAGACAGTCCATGTGCCCATTCGTTAACCTATGTAGTCCAAGTGCTCGCTAGGGAACCTATATAGTCCAAGTGCTATCTAGGTAACCTAGATAGTCCAAGGGCCCGCTAGTTAACCTACATACTCCAAGGGCTTGCTTGTTAACTTTGATAGTCCAAGTGCCAGTTAGTTAACCTAGATCGTCCAAGTGCCCGCTAGTTAACCTAGATCGTCCAAGTGTCCTCTAGTTAACCTACATAGTCCAAGTGCCCGCTAGGTAACCTATATAGTGCAAGTGTCTGCTAGGTAACCTACATAGTCCATGTGCCCGCTAGTTAAAATAGATAGTCCAAGTGCCCGCTAGGGAAGGTACATAGTCCAAGTGCCTGCTAGGTAACCCAGATAGTCCAACGGCCCGCTAGTTAACCTAGATAGTCCAAGTGCCCGCTAGGTAACCTACATAGTACAAGTGTCCGCTAGTTAACCTAGATCGTCCAATTGTCCGCTAGTTAACCTACATAGTCCAAGTCCCCGCTAGGTAACCTAGATAGTCCAAGTGCCCTTGCGGTAACCTAGATAGTCCAAGTGCCCTTTAGGGAACCTAGATAGTCCAAGTGCCCGCTAGGTAACCTACATAGTACAAGTGTCCGCTAGTTAACCTAGATCGTCCAATTGTCCGCTAGTTAACCTACATAGTCCAAGTCCCCGCTAGGTAACCTAGATAGTCCAAGTGCCCTTGCGGTAACCTAGATAGTCCAAGTGCCCTTTAGGGAACCTAGATAGTCCAAGTCCCCGCTAGGTAACCTAGATAGTCCAAGTGCCCTTGCGGTAACCTTGATAGTCCAAGTGCCCTTTAGGGAACCTAGATAGTCCAAGTGCCCGCTAGGGGACCTACATAGTCCAATTGCTCGCTCTGGAACATACATAGTCCAAGTGCTCGTTAGTTAACCTAGATAATCCAAGTGCCCGTTCGGTAACCTAGATAGTCCAAGTGCCCGCTAGGTAACCTAGATAGTCCAAATGCCCGCTAGGGAAACTACATAGTCCAAGCGCCCGCTAGTTTGCCTAGATAGTCCAAGTGCCTGCTAGTAAACCTACATAATCCATGGGCCTGCTAGTTAACCTAGATCGTGTAATTGTCCGCTAGTTAACCTACATAGTCCAAATGCCCGCTAGTTAACCTATATACCAAGTGCCCGCTACGTAACCTAGATAGTCCAAGGGCACGCTAGTTAACCTACATAGTACAAGTGCCCGCTAAGCAACCTAGATAGTCCAAGTGCCCACTAAGGGACCTACATAGTCCAAGTGCACGCTAGTTTACCTAGATAGTCCAAGTGCCAGCTAGTTAACCTAGATAGTCCAAGTGCCTGCTAGGTAACCGACATAGTGCAAGTGTCCGCTAGTTAACCTACATATTCCAAGTGCCCGCTAGTTAACATAGATAGTCCAAGTGCCCGCTAGGGAATATACATAGTCCAAGTGCCTGCTAGGTAACTTAGATATTGCAAGTTCCCGCTAGTTAACCTCGATCGTTCAAGGGCCCCATAGTTAGCCTACATAGTCCAAGTGCCCGCTAGATAACCTAGATAGTCCAAGTGCACTTTCGGTAACCTAGATAGCCCCAGTGCCCTTTAGGGATCCTTGATAGTCCAAAGGCCCGCAAGTAAACCTACATAGTCCATGGGCCCGCTGGTTAACCTACATAGTGCAAGTGTCCGCTAGTTAACCTACATATTCCAAGTGCCCCCTAGTTAACCTACATAATCTAAGTGCCCGTTAGCTAACCTAGGTAGTCCAAGGGCCTGCTAGTTGACCTACATAGTCCAAGTGCCAGCTACGTAACCTATATAGTACAAGTGCCCCCTAGGTAACCTAGATAGTCCAAGTGCCTGTTAGCTAACCTAGATAGTCCAAGTGGCGGCTAGGTAACATACATAGTCCAAGTGCCCGTTCGTTAACCTACATAGTCCAAGTGTCCGATAGGGAACCTACATAATCCAAGTGCCCGCTAGGTAACCAACATAGTCCAAGTGCCCGCTAGGCAACCTACATAGTCCAAGTGCTCGTTAGTTAACCTAGATAATCAAAGTGCCTGCTAGGTAACTTAGATAGTCCAAGTGCCCGCTAGGTAACCTACATAGTCCAAGTGCCCGCTAGGTAACCTAAATAGTCCAAATGCCCGCTAGGGAAACTACATAGTCCATTGCCCGCTAGTTAACCTCGATAGTCCAAGTGCCTGCTAGAAAACCTACATAATCAATGGGCCCGCTAGTTAACCTACATAATGCAAGGGCCCGCTAGTTAACCTACATCGTCCAAGGGCCCGCTAGGTAACCTAGATAGTCCAAGTGCCCGTAACCTAACCTAGATAGTCCAAGTGCCCGCTAGGCAACATACATAGTCCAAGTGCCCGCTAGGCAACCTACATAGTCCAAGTGCTCGTTAGTTAACCTAGATAATCAAAGTGCCTGCTAGGTAACTTAGATAGTCCAAGTGACCACTAGGTAACCTACATAGTCCAAGTTCCCGCTTGGTAACCTTAATAGTCCAAGTGCCCGCTAGGGAAACTACATAGTCCAAGTGCCCGCTTGTTAACCTAGATAGTCCAAGTGCCTACTATTAACCTACATAATCCATGGGCCCGCTAGTTAAACTACATAGTCCAAGTGCCCGCTAGTTAACCTAGATAGTCCTAGTTCCCGTTAGTTAACCTAGATAATCCAAGTGCCCACTAGGGGACGTACATAGTCCAAGTGCCCGCTAGGTAACCTAGATAGTCCAAGTGCGCTAGGGTATGTACATAGTCCATGTGCCTGCTAGTAAACCTAGATAGTCCAAGAGCCCGCAAGTTAACCTACATAGTCCAAGTTCTGCTAGTTAACCTAGATAGTCAAAGTGCCCCCTGGGTAACGTAGACAGTCCAAGTGCCCGTTAAGTTACCTAGATAGTCCAAGTGCCCGCTAGTTAACCTAGATAATCCAAGTGCCTGCTAGGTAACCTACATTGTCAAAGTTCCCGCTAGGTAACCTAGATAGTCCAAGTGCCCGTTACCTAACCTAGATTGTCCAAGTGCCCCCTAGGCAACATACATATTCCATGTGCCCGTTCGTTAACCTAGAAGTCCAAGTGCCCGCTATGTAACCTAGACAGTCCAAGTGCCCGCTAGGTTACTTGCATAGTCCAAGTGCCCGTTCGTTAACCTAGATAGTCCAAGTGTCCGCTAGGGAACCTATATATTCCAAGTGCTATCTAGGTCACCTAGATAGTCCAAGGGCCCGCTAGTTAACCTAGATAGTCCAAGGGCTCGCTTGTTAACTTTGATAGTCCAAGTGCCCTTTAGTTTACCTAGATCGTCCAAGTGCCCGCTAGTTAACCTAGATCGTCCAAATGTCCTCTAGTTAACCTACATAATCCAAGTGCCCGCTAGGTAACCTACATAGTCCAAGTGCCCACTAGGTAACGTAGATAGCCCAAGTGCCCGCTAGGGAACTTACATAGTCCAAGTGCCCACTAGGTAACCTAGACAGTCCAATTGCCCACTAGTTAACCTAGACCGACCACGTACCCGATAGGGAACCTACATAGTCCAAGTGCCCGCTAGGGAACCTACAGAGTCCAAGTGCCTGCTAGGTAACCTAGATAGTCCAATTGCCCGTTAGCTAACCTAGATATTCGAAGTGTCCCCTAGTTAACCTACATAGTCCAAGTGCCCCTTCGTTAACCTTGATAGTCCAAGTGCCCGCTAGGTAACCTAGACAGTCCTAGTGCCCGCTAGGTTACCTACATAGTCCAAGTGCACGTTCGTTAACCGAGATAGTCCAAGTGCCCGCTTGGTAACCTGGATAGTCTAAGTGCCCGCTAGTTAACCTACATAGTCCAAGTGCCTTCTAGGAAGTCTACATAGTCCACGTGACCGCTAGGGAACCTACAGAGTCCAAGTGCCCGTTAGGGAACCTACATAGTCCAAATGCCCGCAAGGAAACCTACATAGTCTAAATGCCCGCTAGGCAACCTACATAATCCAAGTGCCCGCTCTGGAACATACATAGTCCAAGTGCCCGTTAGCTAACCTAGAGAGTCCAAGGGCCCGCTAGTTGACCTACATAGTCCAAGTGCCAGCTAGGTAACCTAGATAGTACAAGTGCCCGCTAGGGAACCTAGATAGTCCAAGTACCTGTTAGCTAACCTAGATAGTCCAAGTGGCGGCTAGGTAACCTACATAGTCCAAGTGCCCGTTCGTTAACTTAGATAATCCAAGTGCCCGTTAGGTAACCTATACAGTCCAAGTGCCCGCTAGTTACCCTACATAGTCCAAGTGCCCGTTAGTTAACCTAGATAGTCAAAGTGCCTGCTAGGTAACCTAGATAGTCAAAGTGCCCGCTAGGTAACCTACATAGTCCAAGTGCCCGCTAGGTAACCTAAATTGTCCAAATGCCCGCTAGGGAAACTACATAGTACAAGTGCCAGCTAGTTAACCTAGATAGTCCAAGTGTCCCCTAGTAAACCTACATAATCCATAGGCCCGCAAGTTAACCTACATAGTCTAAGCGCCAGCTAGGTAACCTAGATAGTCCAATTGCCTGCTAGGGATCCTTCATAATACTATTCCTGCTAGGTAACCTATATAATCCAAGGGCCTGCTAGTTAACCTACATAGTCCAAGTGCCCGCTAGGTAACCTACATAGTGCAAGTGTCCGCTAGTTAACCTACATAGTTCAAGTACACGCTAGTTAACCTAGATAGTCCAAGTGCCCGCTAGGTAGACTTCATAGTGCAAGTGTCCGCTAGTTAACCTACGTAGTCCAAGGGACCCCTTGTTAACCTAGATAGTCCAAGTACCCGCTAGGTAACCTAGATAGTCCATGTTCCCGCTAGTTAACCTACATAGTCCAAGTGCCCGATAGAAAACTATATTGTCCAAGTGCCCTCTATGGAACCTACATAGTCCAAGTGCCCGTTAGGGAACCAATAGTCTTAGTGCTGGCTAGGGAACCTGTATCATCCAAGTGCCCGCTAGGAAACCAAGATAGTCCAAGTGCCCGCTAGTTAACCTACAAAGTCCAAGTGCCCGCTAGGTAATCTATATAGTCTAAATGCCCCCTAGGGAACCTACATAGTCCAAGTTCCCGTTAGGTAACCTAGATAGTCCAAGTGGCCGCTAGGTAACCTACATAGTCCAAATGCCCGCTAGTTAACCTACATAGTCCAAGTTCCCGTTAGGTAACCTAGATAGTCCAAATGCCCACAAGGGAACCCACATAGTCCAAGTGCCCGGTAGGGAACTTACATAGTCCAAGGGGCGCTAGGGAACCTACATAGTCCAAGTGCCCGTTAGTTAACCTAGATAGTCCAAGTGCCCGCTAGGTAACCTAGATAGTCCAACAGCCCGGTAGGTAACCTACATACTCCAAATACCTGCTAGGTAACGTAGACAGTTCAAGTGCCAGCTAGGTAACCTAGATAGTCCAAGTGCCCGCTAGGTAACCTAGATAGTCCAAGTGCCCGCTAGGTAACCTAGATAGTCCAAGTGCCCGCTAGGTAACCTAGATAGTGCAAGTGCCCGTAACCTAACCTAGATAGTCCAAGTGCCCGCTAGGTAACCTAGATAGTCCAAGTGCCCGTAACCTAACCTAGATAGTCCAAGTGCCTGCTAGGCAACATACATAGTCCAAGTGCCCATTCGTTAACCTAGAAGTCCAAGTGCCCGCTATGTAACCTAGACAGTCCAAGTGCCCGTTCGTTAACCTAGATAGTCCAAGTGCCAGCTAGGGAACCTACATAATCCAAGTGCCCGCTAGGCAACCTACATAGTCCAAGTGCCCGTTAGTTAGTCAAAGTGCTTGCTAGGTAACTTAGATAGTCCAAGTGCTCGCTAGGTAACCTAGATAGTCCAAGTGCCCGCTAGGTAACCTAGATAGTCCAAATGCCCGCTAGGGAAACTACATAGTCCAAGTGCCTGATAGCTAACCTACATAGTCCAAGTGTCCGTTCGTTAACCTAGATAGTCCAAGTGCCATTGGGTAACCTACATAATCCAAGTGCCCGCCTGATAACCTGGATAGTCCAAGTGCCCGCTAGTTAACCTACATAGTCCAAGTGCCCGCTAGGGAACCTACATAGGCCAAGTGCTCGCTAGGCAACCTACATAGTCCAAGTGCCCGTTAGTTAACATAGATAGTCCAAGTGCCCGCTAGGTAACCTAGATACAGCAAGTGCCCGCTAGTTAACCTATGTAGTTCAAGTACCCCCTAGGTAACCTAGATCGTCCAAGGGCCCCCTAGTTAGCCTACATAGTCCAAGTGCCCGCTAGGTAACCTAGATAGTCCAAGTGCCCGTTCGGTAACCTAGATAGTCCAAGTGCCCTTTAGGGAACCTAGATAGTCCAAGGGCCCGCTAGTAAACCTACATAGTCCATGGGCCCGCTAGTTAACCTACATCGTGCAAGTGTCCGCTAGTTAACGTACATATTCCAAGTGCCCCCTAGTTAACCTACATAATCTAAGTTCCCGTTAGCTAACCTAGGTAGTCCAAGGGCCCGCTAGTTGACTTACATAGTCCAAGTGCCAGCTAGGTAACCTAGATAGTACAAGTGCCCCCTAGCTAACCTATATAGTCCATGTGGCGGCTAGGTAACCTACATAGTCCAAATGCCCATTCGTTAACCTAGATAATCCAAGTGTCGCTAGGTAACCTAGACAGTCCAAGTGCCCGCTAGTTAACCTACATAATCCAAGTGCCCGATAGGGAACCTACATAATCCAAGTGCCCGCTAGGGAACCTACATAGTCCAAGTGCCCGCTAGGCAACCTACATAGTCCAAGTGCCCGTTAGTTAACCTAGATAGTCAAAGTGCCTGCTAGGTAACCTAGATAGTCCAAGTGCCCGCTAGGTAACCTAAATAGTCCAAATGCCCGCTAGGGAAACTACGTAGTCCAAGTGCCCGTTAGTTAACCCAGATAGTCCAAGTGCCTGCTAGTAAACCTACATAATGCATGGGCCCGCTAGTTAACCTACATAGTGCAAGGGCCCGCTAGTTAACCTAGATCGTGCAAGTGTCCGCTAGTTAACCTACATAGTCCAAGTGCCCGCTGGTTAACCTAAATAGTCCAAGTGGCCGCTAAGGATCCTTCATAATCCAAGTGCCCACTAGTTAACCTAGATAGACCTCGTGCCCGTTAGTTAACCTAGATAGTCCAAGTGCCCACTAGGGGACGTACATAGTCCAAGTGCCCGCTAGGTAACCTAGATAATCCAAGTGCGCGCTAGGGTATGTACATAGTCCAAGTGGCTGCTAGGAAACCTAGACAGTCCAATTGCCCACCAGTTAACCTAGACAGTCCAAGTACCCGATAGGGAACCTACATAGTCCAATTGCCCGCTAGGGAACCTACATAGTCCAAGTGCTCGCTAGGCAACCTACATAGTCCAAGTGCCCGTTAGTTAACCTAGATAGTCAAAGTGCCTGCTAGGTAACCTAAATAGTCCAAGTGCCCGCTAGGGAACCTCCATAGTCCAAGTGCCCGCTAGGTAACCTAGATAGTCCAATTGCCCGTTAGGTAACCTAGATAGTAGAAGTGTCCGATAGTTAACCTACATAGTCCAAGTGCCCGTTCGTCAACCTAGATAGTCCAAGTGCCCGCTAGGTAACCTAGACAGTCCAAGTGCCCGCTAGGTTACCTACATAGTCCAAGTGCATGTTCGTAAACCTAGATAGTCCAAGTGCCCGCTGGTAACCTACATAGTCCAAGGGCCCGCTAGGTAACCTTGATAGTCCAAGTGCCTTCTAGTTAACCTACGTAGTCCAAGTGCCCGCTAGGTAACCTACATAATCCAAGTGCCCGCTAGTTAACCTAGATAGTCCAAGTGCCCGCTAGTAAACCTAGATAGCCCAAGTGCCCGCTAGGGAACATACATAGTCCAAGTGCCCACTAGGTAACCTAGGCAATCCAATTGCCCGCTAGTTAAGCTAGACAGTCCAAGTCCCCGATAGGGAACCTACATAGTACAAGTGCCCGCTAGGGAACCTACATAGTCCAAGTGCTCGCTAGGCAACCTACATAGTCCAAGTGCCTGTTAGTTAACCTAGATAGTCAAAGTGCCTGCTAGGTAACCTAAATAGTCCAAGTGCCCGCTAGAGAACCTACATAGTCCAAGTGCCCGCTAGGTTACCTAGATTGTCCAATTGCCCGTTAGCTAACCTAGATAGTCGAAGTGTCCGCTAGTTAACCAACATATTCCAAGTGCCCGTTCGTTAACCTAGATAGTCCAAGTGACCGCTAGGTAACCTAGACCGTCCAAGTGCCCGCTAGGTTACCTACATAGTCCAAGTGCACGTTCGTTAACCTAGATAGTCCAAGTGCCGGCTAGTTAACCTAAATTGTCCAAGTGTCCGCTAGGTAACCTACATAGTCCATGTGACTGCTAGGTAACCTAGAATATACAAGTGCCTGATAGCTAACCTACATAGTCCAAGTGTCCGTTCGTTAACCTAGATAGTCCAAGTGCCCATTGGGTAACCTACATAGTCCAAGTGCCCGCTTGGTAACCTGGATAGTTCAAGTGCCCGCTAGTTAACCTACATAGTCCAAGTGCCTTCTAGGGAGCCTACATAGTCCACGTGACCGCTATGGAACCTACATAGTCCAAGTGCCCGTTAGGGAACCTACATAGTCCAAGTGCCCGCTAGGTAACCTACATAGTCCAAATGCCCGCAAGGAAACCTACATAGTCTAAATGCCCGCTAGGCAACCTACATGATCCAAGTGCCCGCTCTGGAACATACATAGTCCAAGTGCCCGTTAGCTAACCTAGATAGTCCAAGGGCCCGCTTGGTAACCTGGATAGTTCAAGTGCCTGCTAGTTAACCTACATAGTCCAAGTGCCTTCTAGGGAGCCTACATAGTCCACGTGACCGCTATGGAACCTACATAGTCCAAGTGCCCGTTAGGGAACCTACATAGTCCAAGTGCCCGCTAGGTAACCTACATAGTCCAAATGCCCGCAAGGAAACCTACATAGTCTAAATGCCCGCTAGGCAACCTACATAATCCAAGTGCCCGCTCTGGAACATACATAGTCCAAGTGCCCGTTAGCTAACCTAGATAGTCCAAGGGCCCGCTAGTTGACCTACATAGTCCAAGTGCCAGCTAGGTAACCTAGATAGTACCAGTGCCCGCTAGGGAACCTAGATAGTCCAAGTGCCCGTTAGCTAACCTAGATAGTCCAAGTGGCGGCTAGGTAACCTACATAGTCCAAGTGCCCGTTCGTTAACCTAGATAATCCAAGTGCCCCCTAGGTAACTTAGACAGTCCAAGTGCCCGCTAGGTAACCTACATAGTCCAAGTGCCCGCTAGGTAACCTAGATAGTGAAAGTTCCCGTTAGGTAACCAAGATAGTCCAAGTGCCTGCTAGGTAACCTACATTGTCCAAGTTCCCGCTAGGTAACCTAGATAGTCCAAGTGCCTGTTACCTAACCTAGATAGTCCAAGTGCCCCCTAGGCAACATACACAGTCCAAGTGCCCGTTCGTTAACCTAGAAGTCCAAGAGCCCGCTATGTAACCTAGACAGTCCAAGTGCCCGTTCATTAACCTAGATAGTCCAAGTGCCCGCTAGGGAACCTATATACTCCAAGTGCTATCTAGGTAACCTAGATAGTCCAGGGGCCCGCTAGTTAACCTACATAGGCCAAGGGCTCGCTTGTTAACTTTGATACTCCAAGTGCCCGTTAATAAACCTAGACCGACAAGTGCCCACTAGTTAACCTAGATCGTCCAAGTGTCCTCTAGTTAACCTACATAGTCCATGTGCCCGCTAGGTAACGTAGATAGCCCAAGTGCCCGCTTGGGAACGTACATATTCCAGGTGACCACTAGGTAACCTAGACAGTCCAATTGCCCACTAGTTAACCTAGACAGTCCAAGTACCCGATAGGGAACCTACATAGTCTAAGTGCCTGCTAGTGAACCTATATCGGCCAAGTGCTCGCTAGGCAACGTAGATAGTTCAAGTGCCAGCTAGGTAACCAAAGTAGTCCAAGTGCCCGCTAGGTAACCTACAAAGTCCAAGTGACCGCTAAGGAATCTATATAGTCCAAATGCCCGCTAGGGAGCCTACATAATCCAAATGCCCGCTAGGTAACCTAGATAGTCCAAGGGCCAGCTAGGTAACCCACATAGTCCTAGTGCCCCCTAGTTAACCTAAATTTTCCAAGTGCCCGATAAGGAACCTACATAGTCCAAGTGCCCGCTAGGTAACCTACACAGTCAAAATGCCCTCTAGTTAACCCACATAGTCCAAGTGCCCGCTAGGGAACTTAAATAGTCCAAGGGCCCGCTAGGGAACCTACATAGTCCAAGTGCCCGTTAGTTAACCTAGATAATCCAAGTGCCCGCTAGGTAACCTAGATAGTCCAACAGCCCTCTAGGTAACCTACATACTCCAAGAACCCGCTAGGCAACGGAGATAGTTCAAGTGCCAGCTAGGTAACCTAGATAATCCAAGTGCCCGCTAGGTAACTTACAAAGTCTAAGTGCCCGCTAGGTTATCTATATAGTCCAAATGCCCGCCTGGGAACCTACATTGTCCAACTGCCCGCTAGGTAACCTAGATAGTCCAAGTACCCGTTCGGTAACCTAGATAGTCCAAGTGCCCTTTAGGGAATCTAGATAGTCCAAGGGCCCGCTAGTAAACCTACATAGTCCATGGGCCCGCTAGTTAACCTACATAGTGCAAGTGTCTGCTAGTTAACCTACATAATCTAAGTTCCCGTTAGCTAACCTAGCTAGTCCAAAGGCCCGCTAGTTGACTTACATAGTCCAAGTGCCAGCTAGGTAACCTCGATAGTACAAGTGCCCCTAGCTAACCTATATAGTCCAAGTGGCGGCTAGGTAACCTACATAGTCCAAATGCCCATTCGTTAACCTAGATAATCCAAGTGCCCGCTAGGTAACCTAGACAGTCCAAGTGCCCGCTAGTTAAGCTACATAATCCAAATGCCCGATAGGGAACCTACATAATCCAAGTGCCCGCTAGGGAACCTACATAGTCCAAGTGCCCGCTAAGCAACCTACATAGTCCAAGTGCCCGTTAGTTAACCTAGATAGTCAAAGTGCCTGCCAGGTAACCTACATAGTCCAAGTTCCCGCTTGGTAACCTAAATAGTCCAAATGCCCGCTAAGGAAACTACGTAGTCCAAGTGCCCGTTAGTTAACCCAGATAGTCCAAGTGCCTGCTAGTAAACCTACATAATCCATGGGCCCGCTAGTTAACCTACATAGTGCAAGGGCCCGCTAGTTAACCTAGATCGTGCAAGTGTCCGCTAGTTAACCTACATAGTCCAAGTGCCCGCTAGTTAACCTAAATAGTCCAAGTGGCCGCTAGGGATCCTTCATAATCCAAGTGCCCGCTAGTTAACCTATATAGACCTCGTGCCCGTTAGTTAACCTAGATAGTCCAAGTGCCCACTAGGTAACCTAGATAATCCAAGTGCGAGCTAGGGTATGTACATAGTCCAAGTGCCTGCTAGGAAACCTAGATAGTCCAAGTGCCCGCTAGTTAACCTACATAGTCCACGGGCCCGCTAGTTAACCTACATAGTCGAAGGTCTGCTAGTTAACCTAGATAGTCAAAGTGCCCGCTAGGTAACCTAGACAGTCCAAGTGCCCGCTAGGTTACCTACATAGTCCAAGTGCCCGTTACCTAACCTAGATAGTCCAAGTGCCCGCTAGGCAACATACATAGTCCAAGTGCCCGTTCGTTAACCAAGAAGTCCAAGTGCCTGCTATGTAACCTAGACAGTCCATGTGCCCATTCGTTAACCTAGATAGTCCAAGTGCTCGCTAGGGAACCTATATATTCCAAGTGCTATCTAGGTAACCTAGATAGTCCAAGGGCCCGCTAGTTAACCTACATACTCCAAGGGCTCGCTTGTTAACTTTGATAGTCCAAGTGCCAGTTAGTTAACCTAGATCGTCCAAGTGCCCGCTAGTTAACCTAGATCGTCCAAGTGTCCTCTGGTTAACCTACATAGTCCAAGTGCCCGCTAGGTAACCTATATAGTGCAAGTGTCTGCTAGGTAACCTATATAGTCCATGTGCCCGCTAGTTAAAATAGATAGTCCAAGTGCCCGCTAGGGAAGGTACATAGTCCAAGTGCCTGCTAGGTAACCCAGATAGTCCAACGGCCCGCTAGTTAACCTAGATAGTCCAAGTGCCCGGTAGGTAACCTACATAGTACAAGTGTCCGCTAGTTAACCTACATAGTCCAAGTCCCCGCTAGGCAACCTAGATAGTCCAAGTGCCCTTGCGGTAACCCAGATAGTCCAAGTGCCCTTTAGGGACCTAGATAGTCCAAGTGCCCGCTAGGTAACCTACATAGTACAAGTGTCCGCTAGTTAACCTAGATCGTCCAATTGTCCGCTAGTTAACCTACATAGTCCAAGTCCCCGCTAGGTAACCTAGATAGTCCAAGTGCCCTTGCGGTAACCTAGATAGTCCAAGTGCCCTTTAGGGAACCTAGATAGTCCAATTGCCCGCTAGGGAACCTACATAGTCCAATTGCTCGCTCTGGAACATACATAGTCCAAGTGCTCGTTAGTTAACCTAGATAATCCAAGTGCCCGTTCGATATCCTAGATAGTCCAAGTGCCCTTTAGGGAATCTAGATAGTCCAAGGGCCCGCTAGTAAACCTACATAGTCCATGGGCCCGCTAGGTAACCTACATAGTGCAAGTGTCCGCTAGTTAACCTACATATTCCAAGTGCCCCCTAGTTAACCTACATAATCTAAGTTCCCGTTAGCTAACCTAGGTAGTCCATGGGCCTGCTAGTTGTTTTACATAGTCCAAACGCCAGCTGGGTAACCTAGATAGTACAAGTGCCCCCTAGCTAACCTATATAGTCCAAGTGGCGGCTAGGTAACCTACATAGTCCAAATGCCCATTCGTTAACCTAGATAATCCAAGTGCCTGCTAGGTAACCTAGACAGTCCAAGTGCCCGCTAGTTAACCTACATAATCCACGTGCCCGATAGGGAACCTACATAATCCAAGTGCCCGCTAGGCAACCTACATAGTCCAAGTGCCCGTTAGTTAACCTAGATAGTCAAAGTGCCTGCCAGGTAACCTAGATAGTCCAAGTGCCCGCTAGGTAACCTACATAGTCCAAGTTCCCGCTTGGTAACCTAAATAGTCCAAATGCCCGCTAGGGAAACTACGTAGTCCAAGTGCCCGTTAGTTAACCCAGATAGTCCAAGTGCCTGCTAGTAAACCTACATAATCCATGGGCCCGCTAGTTAACCTACATAGTGCAAGGGCCCGCTAGTTAACCTAGATCGTGCCAGTGTCCGCTAGTTAACCTACATAGTCCAAGTGCCCGCTAGTTAACCTAAATAGTCCAAGTGGCCGCTAGGGATCCTTCATAATCCAAGTGCCCGCTAGTTAACCTAGATAGACCTCGTGCCCGTTAGTTAACCTAGATAGTCCAAGTGCCCACTAGGTAACCTAGATAATCCAAGTGCGAGCTAGGGTATGTACATAGTCCAAGTGCCTGCTAGGAAACCTAGATAGTCCAAGTGCCCGCTAGTTAACCTACATAGTCCACGGGCCCGCTAGTTAACCTACATAGTCGAAGGTCTGCTAGTTAACCTAGATAGTCAAAGTGCCCGCTAGGTAACCTAGACAGTCCAAGTGCCCGCTAGGTTACCTACATAGTCCAAGTGCCCGTTACCTAACCTAGATAGTCCAAGTGCCCGCTAGGCAACATACATAGTCCAAGTGCCCGTTCATTAACCAAGAAGTCCAAGTGCCTGCTATGTAACCTAGACAGTCCATGTGCCCATTCGTTAACCTATGTAGTCCAAGTGCTCGCTAGGGAACCTATATAGTCCAAGTGCTATCTAGGTAACCTAGATAGTCCAAGGGCCCGCTAGTTAATCTACATACTCCAAGGGCTCGCTTGTTAACTTTGATAGTCCAAGTGCCAGTTAGTTAACCTAGATCGTCCAAGTGCCCGCTAGTTAACCTAGATCGTCCAAGTGTCCTCTAGTTAACCTACATAGTCCAAGTGCCCGCTAGGTAACCTATATAGTGCAAGTGTCTGCTAGGTAACCTACATAGTCCATGTGCCCGCTAGTTAAAATAGATAGTCCAAGTGCCCGCGAGGGAAGGTACATAGTCCAAGTGCCTGCTAGGTAACCCAGATAGTCCAACGGCCCGCTAGTTAACCTAGATAGTCCAATTGCCCGCTAGGTAACCTACATAGTACAAGTGTCCGCTAGTTAACCTAGATCGTCCAATTGTCCGCTAGTTAACCTACATAGTCCAAGTCCCCGCTAGGTAACCTAGATAGTCCAAGTGCCCTTGCGGTAACCTAGATAGTCCAAGTGCCCTTTAGGGAACCTAGATAGTCCAAGTGCCCGCTAGGTACCCTACATAGTACAAGTGTCCGCTAGTTAACCTAGATCGTCCAATTGTCCGCTAGTTAACCTACATAGTCCAAGTCCCCGCTAGGTAACCTAGATAGTCCAAGTGCCCTTGCGGTAACCTAGATAGTCCAAGTGCCCTTTAGGGAACCTAGATAGTCCAAGTGCCCGCTAGGGAACCTACATAGTCCAATTGCTCGCTCTGGAACATACATAGTCCAAGTGCTCGTTAGTTAACCTAGATAATCCAAGTGCCCGTTCGGTAAACTAGATAGTCCAAGTGCCCGCTAGGTAACCTAGATAGTCCAAATGCCCGCTAGGGAAACTACATAGTCCAAGCGCCCGCTAGTTTGCCTAGATAGTCCAAGTGCCTGCTAGTAAACCTACATAATCCATGGGCCTGCTAGTTAACCTAGATCGTGTAAGTGTCCGCTAGTTAACCTACATAGTCCAAAAGCCCGCTAGTTAACCTATAAACCAAGTGCCCGCTACGTAACCTAGATAGTCCAAGGGCACGCTAGTTAACCTACATAGTACAAGTGCCCGATAAGCAACCTAGATAGTCCAAGTGCCCGCTAAGGGACCTACATAGTCCAAGTGCACGCTAGTTTACCTAGATAGTCCAAGTGCCAGCTAGTTAACCTAGATAGTCCAAGTGCCTGCTAGGTAACCGACATAGTGCAAGTGTCCGCTAGTTAACCTACATATTCCAAGTGCCCGCTAGTTAACATAGATAGTCCAAGTGCCCGCAAGGGAACATACATAGTCCAAGTGCCTGCTAGGTAACTTAGATAGTGCAAGTGCCCGCTAGTTAACCTTGATCGTTCAAGGGCCCCATAGTTAGCCTACATAGTCCAAGTGCCCGCTAGATAACCTAGATAGTCCAAGTGCACGTTCGGTAACCTAGATAGCCCAAGTGCCCTTTAGGGAACCTAGATAGTCCAAAGGCCCGCTAGTAAACCTACATAGTCCATGGGCCCGCAAGTTAACCTACATAGTGCAAGTGTCCGCTAGTTAACCTACATATTCCAAGTGCCCCCTAGTTAACCTACATAATCTAAGTGCCCGTTAGCTAACCTAGGTAATATAAGGGCCCGCTAGTTGACCTACATAGTCCAAGTGCCAGCTAGGCAACCTAGATAGTACAAGTGCCCCCTAGGGAACCTAGATAGTCCAAGTGCCTGTTAGCTAACCTAGATAGTCCAAGTGGCGGCTAGGCAACCTACATAGTCCAAGTGCCCGCTAGGTAACCTATATAGTGCAAGTGTCTGCTAGGTAACCTACATAGTCCATGTGCCCGCTAGTTAACATAGATAGTCCAAGTGCCCGCTAGGGAAGGTACATAGTCCAAGTGCCTGCTAGGTAACCCAGATAGTCCAACGGCCCGCTAGTTAACCTAGATAGTTCAAGTGCCCGCTAGGTAACCTACATAGTACAAGTGTCCGCTAGTAAACCTAGATCGTCCAATTGTCCGCTAGTTAACCTACATAGTCCAAGTCCCCGCTAGGTAACCTAGATAGTCCATGTGCCCTTGCGGTAACCTAGATAGTCCAAGTGCCCTTTAGGGAAACTAGATAGTCCAAGTGCCCGCTAGGGAACCTACATAGTCCAATTGTTCGCTCTGGAACATACATAGTCCAAGTGCTCGTTAGTTAACCTAGATAATCCAAGTGCCCGCTAGTTAACCTAGATAGTCCAAGTGCCCGCTAGGTAACCTACGTAGTCCAAGTGCCCGCTAGGTAACCTATATAGTCCAAATGCCCGCTAGGGAACCTCCATAGTCCAAGCGCCCGCTAGTTAATCTAGATAGTCCAAGTGCCCGCTAGTTAACCTAGATAGTCCAAGTTCCTGTTAGCTAACCTAGATAGTCAAAGTGTCCGCTAGTTAACCAACATATTCCAAGTGCCATTCGTTAACCTAGATAGTCCAAGTGCCCGCTAGGTAACCTAGACAGTCCAAGTGCCCGCTAGGTTACCTACATAGTCCAAGTGCACATTCGTTAACCTAGATAGTCCAATTTCCGGCTAGTTAACCTAAATCGTCCAAGTGTCCGCTAGGTAACCTACATAGTCCATGTGACTGCTAGGTAACCTAGATAGTCCAAGTGCCTGATAGCTAACCTACATAGTCCAAGTGTCCGTTCGTTAACCTAGATAGTCCAAGTGCCCATTGGGTAACCTACATAGTCCAAGTGCCCGCTTGGTAACCTGGATAGTCCAAGTGCCCCCTAGTTAACCTACATAGTCCAAATGCCTTCTAGGGAGCCTACATAGTCCACGTGACCGCTATGGAACCTACATAGTCCAAGTGCCCGTTAGGGAAACTATACAGTCCAAGTGCCCGCTAGGTAACCTATATAGTCCAAATGCCCGCAAGGAAACCTACATAGTCTAAATGCCCGCCAGGGAACCTACATAATCCAAGTGCCCGCTCTGGAACATACATAGTCCAAGTGCCCGTTAGCTAACCTAGATAGTCCAAGGGCCCGCTAGTTGACCTACATAGTCCAAGTGCCAACTAGGTAACCTAGATAGTACCAGTGCCCGCTAGGGAACCTAGATAGTCCAAGTGCCTGTTAGCTAACCTAGATAGTCCAAGTGGCGGCTAGGTAACCTACATAGTCCAAGTGCCCGTTCGTTAACCTAGATAATCCAAGTGCCCCCTAAGTAACCTAGACAGTCCAAGTGCCCGCTAGTTACCCTACATAGTCCAAGTGCCCGTTATTTAACCTACATAGTCCAAGTGCCCGCTAGGTAACCTAGATAGTGAAAGTTCCCGTTAGGTAACCAAGATAGTCCATGTGCCTGCTAGGTAACCTACATTGTCCAAGTTCCCGCTATGTAACCTAGATAGTCCAAGTGCCTGTTACCTAACCTAGATAGTCCAAGTGCCCCCTAGGCAACATACACAGTCCAAGTGCCCGTTCGTTAACTTAGAAGTACAAGAGCCCGCTATGTAACCTAGACAGTCCAAGTGCCCGTTCATTAACCTAGATAGTCCAAGTGCCCGCTAGGGAACCTATATACTCCAAGTGCTATCTAGGTAACCTAGATAGTCCAAGGGCCCGCTAGTTAACCTACGTAGTCCAAGGGCTCGCTTGTTAACTTTGATACTCCAAGTGCCCGTTAATAAACCTAGATCGTCCAAGTGCCCCCTAGTTAACCTAGATCGTCCAAGTGTCATCTAGTTAACCTACATAGTCCAAGTGCCCGCTAGGTATCCTACCTAGTGCAAGTGTCTGCTAGGTAACCTACATAGTCCAAGTGCCCGCTAGTTAACGTAGATAGTCCAAGTGCCCGCTAGGGAAGGTACATAGTCCAAGTGCCTGCTAGGTAACCTAGAGAGTGCAAGTGCCCGCTAGTTAAGCTACATAGTCCAAGTGCCTGCAAGGTACCCTAGATGGTCCAAGGGCCTGCTAGTTAACCTACATAGTCCAAGTGCCCGCTAGGTAACCTACATAGTGCAAGTGTCCGCTAGTTAACCTACATAGTCAAAGTGCCCGCTAGTTAACCTAGATAGTCCAAGTGCCCACTCGGTAACCTACATAGTGCAAGTGTCCACTAGTTAACCTAGATCGTCCAATTGTCCGCTAGTTAACCTACATAGTTCAAGTGCCCGCTAGGTAACCTAGATAGTCCAACTGCCCCTTCGGTAACCTAGATAGTCCAAGTGCCCTTTAGGGAACCTAGATAGTCCAAGTGCCCGCTAGGGAACCTACATAGTCCAATTGCCCGCTCTGGAACATACATAGTCCAAGTGCCCGTTAGTTAACCTAGATAATCCAAGTGCCCGCTAGGTAACCCAGATTGTCCAAATGCCAGCTAGGTAACCTACATAGTCCAAGTGCCCGCTAGGTAACCTATATAGTCCAAATGCCCGCTAGGGAACCTACATAGTCCAAGCTCCCGCTAGTTAACCTAGATAGTCCAAGTGCCCGCTAGTTAACCAGGATCATCAAAATGCCCTCTAGTTAACTTACATAGTCCAAATGCCTGCTAGTTAACCTACATAGACCAAGGGCCCGCTAGTTAACCTACATAGTCCAAGTTCCCGCTAGGTAACCTAGATAGTCCAATTGCCCACTAGTTAACCTAGACAGTCCAAGTACCCAATAGGGAACCTACATAGTCCAATTGCCCGCTAGGGAACCTACATAGTCCAAGTGCTCGCTAGGCAACCTACATAGTCCAAGTGCCCGTTAGTTAACCTAGATAGTCAAAGTGCCTGCTAGGTAACCTAAATAGTCCAAGTGCCCGCTAGGGAACCTCCATAGGCCAAGTGCCCGCCAGGTAACCTAGATAGTCCAATTGCCCGTTAGGTAACCTAGATAGTCGAAGTGTCCGCTAGTTAACCTACATAGTCCAAGTGCCCGTTCGTCAACCTAGATAGTCCAAGTGCCCCCTAGGTAACCTAGAGAGTCCAAGTGCCTGCTAGGTTACCTACATAGTCCAAGTGCATTTTCGTTAACCTAGATAGTCCAAGTGCCCGCTGGTAACCTACATAGTCCAAGGGCCCGCTAGGTAACCTTGATAGTCCAAGTGCCTTCTAGTTAACCTACGTAGTCCAAGTGCCCGCTAGGTAACCTACATAGTCCAAGTGCCCGCTAGTTAACCTAGATAGTCCAAGTGCCCGCTAGTAAACCTAGATAGTCCAAGGGCCCGCTAGTTAACCTAGATAGTCCATGTGCCCGCTAGTTAACCTAAATCTTCCAAGTGTCCGCTAGGTAACCTACATAGTCCAAGTGACTGCTAGGTAACCTAGATAGTCCAAGTGCCTGATAGCTAACCTACAGAGTCCAAGTGTCCGTTCGTTAACCTAGATAGTCCAAGTGCCATTGGGTAACCTACATAATCCAAGTGCCCGCCTGATAACCTGGATAGTCCAAGTGCCCGCTAGTTAACCTACATAGTCCAAGTGCCCGCTAGGGAACCTACATAGTCCAAGTGCCCGCTAGGTAACCTAGATACAGCAAGTGCCCGCTAGTTAACCTATGTAGTTCAAGTACCCCCTAGGTAACCTAGATCGTCCAAGGGCCCCCTAGTTAGCCTACATAGTCCAAGTGCCCGCTAGGTAACCTAGATAGTCCAAGTGCCCGTTCGGTAACCTAGATAGTCCAAGTGCCCTTTAGGGAACCTAGATAGTCCAAGGGCCCGCTAGTAAACCTACATAGTCCATGGGCCCGCTAGTTAACCTACATAGTGCAAGTGTCCGCTAGTTAACGTACATATTCCAAGTGCCCCCTAGTTAACCTACATAATCTAAGTTCCCGTTAGCTAACCTAGGTAGTCCAAGGGCCCGCTAGTTGACTTACATAGTCCAAGTGCCAGCTAGGTAACCTAGATAGTACAAGTGCCCCCTAGCTAACCTATATAGTCCATGTGGCGGCTAGGTAACCTACATAGTCCAAATGCCCATTCGTTAACCTAGATAATCCAAGTGTCGCTAGGTAACCTAGACAGTCCAAGTGCCCGCTAGTTAACCTACATAATCCAAGTGCCCGATAGGGAACCTACATAATCCAAGTGCCCGCTAGGGAACCTACATAGTCCAAGTGCCCGCTAGGCAACCTACATAGTCCAAGTGCCCGTTAGTTAACCTAGATAGTCAAAGTGCCTGCTAGGTAACCTAGATAGTCCAAGTGCCCGCTAGGTAACCTAAATAGTCCAAATGCCCGCTAGGGAAACTACGTAGTCCAAGTGCCCGTTAGTTAACCCAGATAGTCCAAGTGCCTGCTAGTAAACCTACATAATGCATGGGCCCGCTAGTTAACCTACATAGTGCAAGGGCCCGCTAGTTAACCTAGATCGTGCAAGTGTCCGCTAGTTAACCTACATAGTCCAAGTGCCCGCTGGATAACCTAAATAGTCCAAGTGGCCGCTAAGGATCCTTCATAATCCAAGTGCCCACTAGTTAACCTAGATAGACCTCGTGCCCGTTAGTTAACCTAGATAGTCCAAGTGCCCACTAGGGGACGTACATAGTCCAAGTGCCCGCTAGGTAACCTAGATAATCCAAGTGCGCGCTAGGGTATGTACATAGTCCAAGTGGCTGCTAGGAAACCTAGACAGTCCAATTGCCCACCAGTTAACCTAGACAGTCCAAGTACCCGATAGGGAACCTACATAGTCCAATTGCCCGCTAGGGAACCTACATAGTCCAAGTGCTCGCTAGGCAACCTACATAGTCCAAGTGCCCGTTAGTTAACCTAGATAGTCAAAGTGCCTGCTAGGTAACCTAAATAGTCCAAGTGCCCGCTAGGGAACCTCCATAGTCCAAGTGCCCGCTAGGTAACCTAGATAGTCCAATTGCCCGTTAGGTAACCTAGATAGTAGAAGTGTCCGATAGTTAACCTACATAGTCCAAGTGCCCGTTCGTCAACCTAGATAGTCCAAGTGCCCGCTAGGTAACCTAGACAGTCCAAGTGCCCGCTAGGTTACCTACATAGTCCAAGTGCATGTTCGTAAACCTAGATAGTCCAAGTGCCCGCTGGTAACCTACATAGTCCAAGGGCCCGCTAGGTAACCTTGATAGTCCAAGTGCCTTCTAGTTAACCTACGTAGTCCAAGTGCCCGCTAGGTAACCTACATAATCCAAGTGCCCGCTAGTTAACCTAGATAGTCCAAGTGCCCGCTAGTAAACCTAGATAGCCCAAGTGCCCGCTAGGGAACATACATAGTCCAAGTGCCCACTAGGTAACCTAGGCAATCCAATTGCCCGCTAGTTAAGCTAGACAGTCCAAGTCCCCGATAGGGAACCTACATAGTACAAGTGCCCGCTAGGGAACCTACATAGTCCAAGTGCTCGCTAGGCAACCTACATAGTCCAAGTGCCCGTTAGTTAACCTAGATAGTCAAAGTGCCTGCTAGGTAACCTAAATAGTCCAAGTGCCCGCTAGAGAACCTACATAGTCCAAGTGCCCGCTAGGTTACCTAGATTGTCCAATTGCCCGTTAGCTAACCTAGATAGTCGAAGTGTCCGCTAGTTAACCAACATATTCCAAGTGCCCGTTCGTTAACCTAGATAGTCCAAGTGACCGCTAGGTAACCTAGACAGTCCAAGTGCCCGCTAGGTTACCTACATAGTCCAAGTGCACGTTCGTTAACCTAGATAGTCCAAGTGCCGGCTAGTTAACCTAAATTGTCCAAGTGTCCGCTAGGTAACCTACATAGTCCATGTGACTGCTAGGTAACCTAGAATATACAAGTGCCTGATAGCTAACCTACATAGTCCAAGTGTCCGTTCGTTAACCTAGATAGTCCAAGTGCCCATTGGGTAACCTACATAGTCCAAGTGCCTGCTTGGTAACCTGGATAGTTCAAGTGCCCGCTAGTTAACCTACATAGTCCAAGTGCCTTCTAGGGAGCCTACATAGTCCACGTGACCGCTATGGAACCTACATAGTCCAAGTGCCCGTTAGGGAACCTACATAGTCCAAGTGCCCGCTAGGTAACCTACATAGTCCAAATGCCCGCAAGGAAACCTACATAGTCTAAATGCCCGCTAGGCAACCTACATGATCCAAGTGCCCGCTCTGGAACATACATAGTCCAAGTGCCCGTTAGCTAACCTAGATAGTCCAAGGGCCCGCTTGGTAACCTGGATAGTTCAAGTGCCTGCTAGTTAACCTACATAGTCCAAGTGCCTTCTAGGGAGCCTACATAGTCCACGTGACCGCTATGGAACCTACATAGTCCAAGTGCCCGTTAGGGAACCTACATAGTCCAAGTGCCTGCTAGGTAACCTACATAGTCCAAATGCCCGCAAGGAAACCTACATAGTCTAAATGCCCGCTAGGCAACCTACATAATCCAAGTGCCCGCTCTGGAACATACATAGTCCAAGTGCCCGTTAGCTAACCTAGATAGTCCAAGGGCCCGCTAGTTGACCTACATAGTCCAAGTGCCAGCTAGGTAACCTAGATAGTACCAGTGCCCGCTAGGGAACCTAGATAGTCCAAGTGCCCGTTAGCTAACCTAGATAGTCCAAGTGGCGGCTAGGTAACCTACATAGTCCAAGTGCCCGTTCGTTAACCTAGATAATCCAAGTGCCCCCTAGGTAACCTAGACAGTCCAAGTGCCCGCTAGGTAACCTACATAGTCCAAGTGCCCGCTAGGTAACCTAGATAGTGAAAGTTCCCGTTAGGTAACCAAGATAGTCCAAGTGCCTGCTAGGTAACCTACATTGTCCAAGTTCCCGCTAGGTAACCTAGATAGTCCAAGTGCCTGTTACCTAACCTAGATAGTCCAAGTGCCCCCTAGGCAACATACACAGTCCAAGTGCCCGTACGTTAACCTAGAAGTCCAAGAGCCCGCTATGTAACCTAGACAGTCCAAGTGCCCGTTCATTAACCTAGATAGTCCAAGTGCCCGCTAGGGAACCTATATACTCCAAGTGCTATCTAGGTAACCTAGATAGTCCAAGGGCCCGCTAGTTAACCTACATAGGCCAAGGGCTCGCTTGTTAACTTTGATACTCCAAGTGCCCGTTAATAAACCTAGACCGACAAGTGCCCACTAGTTAACCTAGATCGTCCAAGTGTCCTCTAGTTAACCTACATAGTCCAAGTGCCCGCTAGGTAACCTACCTAGTGCAAGTGTCTGCTAGGTAACCTACATAGTCCAAGTGCCCGCTAGTTAACGTAGATAGTCCAAGTGCCCGCTAGGTAAGGTACATAGTCCAAGTGCCCGCTAGGTAACCTAGAGAGTGCAAGTGCCCGCTAGTTAAGCTACATAGTCCAAGTGCCTGCTAGGTAACCTATATAATCCAAGGGCCTGCTAGTTAACCTACATAGTCCAAGTGCCCGCTAGGTAACCTACATAGTGCAAGTGTCCGCTAGTTAACCTACATAGTCAAAGTGCCCGCTAGTTAACCTAGATAGTCCAAGTGCCCACTCGGTAACCTACATAGTGCAAGTGTCGGCTAGTTAACCTAGATCGTCCCATTGTCCGCTAGTTAACCTACATAGTCCAAGTGCCCGCTAGGTAACCTAGATAGTCCAAGTGCCCTTTAGGGAACCCAGATGGTCCAAGTGGCCGCTAGGGAACCTACATAGTCCAATTGCCCGCTCAGGAACATACATAGTCCAAGTGCCCGTTAGTTAACCTAGATAATTCAAGTGCCCGCTAGTTAACCCAGATAGTCCAAGTGCCAGCTAGGTAACCTACATAGTCCAAGTGCCCGCTAGGTAACCTATATAGTCCAAATGCCCGCTAGGGAACCTACATAGTCCAAGCGCCCGCTAGTTAACCTAGATAGTCCAAGTGCCCGCTAGTTAACCAGGATCATCAAAGTGCCCTCTAGTTAACTTACATAGTCCAAAGGCCTGCTAGTTAACCTACATAGACCAAGGGCCCGCTAGTTAACCTAGATAGTCCAAGTGCCCGCTAGTTAACCTACATAGTCCATGTTCCCGCTAGGTAACCTAGACAGTCCAATTGCCCACCAGTTAACCTAGACAGTCCAAGTACCCGATAGGGAACCTACATAGTCCAATTGCCCGCTAGGGAACCTACATAGTCCAAGTGCTCGCTAGGCAACCTACATAGTCCAAGTGCCCGTTAGTTAACCTAGATAGTCAAAGTGCCTGCTAGGTAACCTAAATAGTCCAAGTGCCCGCTAGGGAACCTCCATAGTCCAAGTGCCCGCTAGGTAACCTAGATAGTCCAATTGCCCGTTAGGTAACCTAGATAGTAGAAGTGTCCGCTAGTTAACCTACATAGTCCAAGTGCCCGTTCGTCAACCTAGATAGTCCAAGTGCCCGCTAGGTAACCTAGACAGTCCAAGTGCCCGCTGGTAACCTACATAGTCCAAGGGCCCGCTAGGTAACCTTGATAGTCCAAGTGCCTTCTAGTTAACCTACGTAGTCCAAGTGCCCGCTAGGTAACCTACATAATCCAAGTGCCCGCTAGTTAACCTAGATAGTCCAAGTGCCCGCTAGTAAACCTAGATAGCCCAAGTGCCCGCTAGGGAACATACATAGTCCAAGTGCCCACTAGGTAACCTAGACAATCCAATTGCCCGCTAGTTAAGCTAGACAGTCCAAGTACCCGATAGGGAACCTACATAGTACAAGTGCCCGCTAGGGAACCTACATAGTCCATGTGCTCGCTAGGCAACCTACATAGTCCAAGTGCCCGTTAGTTAACCTAGATAGTCAAAGTGCCTGCTAGGTAACCTAAATAGTCCAAGTGCCCGCTAGAGAACCTACATAGTCCAAGTGCCCGCTAGGTTACCTAGATTGTCCAATTGCCCGTTAGCTAACCTAGATAGTCGAAGTGTCCGCTAGTTAACCAACATATTCCAAGTGCCCGTTCGTTAACCTAGATAGTCCAAGTGACCGCTAGGTAACCTAGACAGTCCAAGTGCCCGCTAGGTTACCTACATAGTCCAAGTGCACGTTCGTTAACCTAGATAGTCCAAGTGCCGGCTAGTTAACCTAAATTGTCCAAGTGTCTGCTAGGTAACCTACATAGTCCATGTGACTGCTAGGTAACCTAGAATATACAAGTGCCTGATAGCTAACCTACATAGTCCAAGTGTCCGTTCGTTAACCTAGATAGTCCAAGTGCCCATTGGGTAACCTACATAGTCCAAGTGCCCGCTTGGTAACCTGGATAGTTCAAGTGCCCGCTAGTTAACCTACATAGTCCAAGTGCCTTCTAGGGAGCCTACATAGTCCACGTGACCGCTATGGAACCTACATAGTCCAAGTGCCCGTTAGGGAACCTACATAGTCCAAGTGCCCGCTAGGTAACCTACATAGTCCAAATGCCCGCAAGGAAACCTACATAGTCTAAATGCCCGCTAGTCAACCTACATAATCCAAGTGCCCGCTCTGGAACATACATAGTCCAAGTGCCCGTTAGCTAACCTAGATAGTCCAAGGGCCCTCTAGTTGACCTACATAGTCCAAGTGCCAGCTAGGTAACGTAGATAGTACCAGTGCCCGCTAGGGAACCTAGATAGTCCAAGTGCCTGTTAGCTAACCTAGATAGTCCAAGTGGCGGCTAGGTAACCTACATAGTCCAAGTGCCCGTTCGTTAACCTAGATAATCCAAGTGCCCCCTAGGTAACCTAGACTGTCCAAGTGCCCGCTAGATAACCTACATAGTCCAAGTGCCCGCTAGGTAACCTAGATAGTGAAAGTTCCCGTTAGGTAACCAAGATAGTCCAAGTGCCTGCTAGGTAACCTACATTGTCCAAGTTCCCGCTAGGTAACCTAGATAGTCCAAGTGCCTGTTACCTAACCTAGATAGTCCAAGTGCCCCCTAGGCAACATACACAGTCCAAGTGCCCGTTCGTTAACCTAGAAGTCCAAGAGCCCGCTATGTAACCTAGACAGTCCAAGTGCCCGTTCATTAACCTAGATAGTCCAAGTGCCCGCTAGGGAACCTATATACTCCAAGTGCTATCTAGGTAACCTAGATAGTCCAAGGGCCCGCTAGTTAACCTACATAGGCCAAGGGCTCGCTTGCTAACTTTGATACTCCAAGTGCCCGTTAATAAACCTAGACCGACAAGTGCCCACTAGTTAACCTAGATCGTCCAAGTGTCCTCTAGTTAACCTACATAGTCCAAGTGCCCGCTAGGTAACCTACCTAGTGCAAGTGTCTGCTAGGTAACCTACATAGTCCAAGTGCCCGCTAGTTAACGTAGATAGTCCAAGTGCCCGCTAGGTAAGGTACATAGTCCAAGTGCCCGCTAGGTAACCTAGAGAGTGCAAGTGCCCGCTAGTTAAGCTACATAGTCCAAGTGCCTGCTAGGTAACCTATATAATCCAAGGGCCTGCTAGTTAACCTACATAGTCCAAGTGCCCGCTAGGTAACCTACATAGTGCAAGTGTCCGCTAGTTAACCTACATAGTCAAAGTGCCCGCTAGTTAACCTAGATAGTCCAAGTGCCCACTCGGTAACCTACATAGTGCAAGTGTCGGCTAGTTAACCTAGATCGTCCAATTGTCCGCTAGTTAACCTACATAGTCCAAGTGCCCGCTAGGTAACCTAGATAGTCCAAGTGCCCTTTAGGGAACACAGATAGTCCAAGTGGCCGCTAGGGAACCTACATAGTCCAATTGCCCGCTCAGGAACATACATAGTCCAAGTGCCCGTTAGTTAACCTAGATAATTCAAGTGCCCGCTAGTTAACCCAGATAGTCCAAGTGCCAGCTAGGTAACCTACATAGTCCAAGTGCCCGCTAGGTAACCTATATAGTCCAAATGCCCGCTAGGGAACCTACATAGTCCAAGCGCCCGCTAGTTAACCTAGATAGTCCAAGTGCCCGCTAGTTAACCAGGATCATCAAAGTGCCCTCTAGTTAACTTACATAGTCCAAAGGCCTGCTAGTTAACCTACATAGACCAAGGGCCCGCTAGTTAACCTAGATAGTCCAAGTGCCCGCTAGTTAACCTACATAGTCCATGTTCCCGCTAGGTAACCTAGACAGTCCAATTGCCCACCAGTTAACCTAGACAGTCCAAGTACCCGATAGGGAACCTACATAGTCCAATTGCCCGCTAGGGAACCTACATAGTCCAAGTGCTCGCTAGGCAACCTACATAGTCCAAGTGCCCGTTAGTTAACCTAGATAGTCAAAGTGCCTGCTAGGTAACCTAAATAGTCCAAGTGCCCGCTAGGGAACCTCCATAGTCCAAGTGCCCGCTAGGTAACCTAGATAGTCCAATTGCCCGTTAGGTAACCTAGATAGTAGAAGTGTCCGCTAGTTAACCTACATAGTCCAAGTGCCCGTTCGTCAACCTAGATAGTCCAAGTGCCCGCTAGGTAACCTAGACAGTCCAAGTGCCCGCTAGGTTACCTACATAGTCCAAGGGCCCGCTAGGTAACCTTGATAGTCCAAGTGCCTTCTAGTTAACCTACGTAGTCCAAGTGCCCGCTAGGTAACCTACATAATCCAAGTGCCCGCTAGTTAACCTTGATAGTCCAAGTGCCCGCTAGTAAACCTAGATAGTCCAAGGGCCCGCTAGTTAACCTAGATAGTCCAAGTGCCCGCTAGTTAACCTAAATCTTCCAAGTGTCCTCTAGGTAATCTACATAGTCCAAGTGACTGCTCGGTAACTTAGATAGTCCAACTGCCTGATAGCTAACCTACATAGTCCAAGTGTCTGTTCGTTAACCAGATAGTCCAAGTGCCCATTGGGTAACCTACATAATCCAAGTGCCCGCCTGATAACCTGGATAGAGCAATTGCCCGCTAGGTAACCTAACTAGTCCAAGTGACTGCTAGGTAACCTAGATAGTCCAAGTGCCCGCTAGTTAACCTATATCTTCCAAGTATCCGCTAGGTAACCTACATAGTCCAAGTGACTGCTAGGTAACCTAGATAGTCAAAGTGCCTGTTAGCTAACCTACATAGTCCAAGTGTCCGTTCGTTAACCTAGATAGTCCAAGTGCCCATTGGGTAACCTACATAATCCATGTGCCCGCCTGATAACCTGGATAGTCCAAGTGCCCGCTAGTTAACCAACATAGTCCAATTGCCCGCTAGGGAACCTACATAGTCCAAGTGCTCGCTAGGCAACCTACATAGTCCAAGTGCCCGTTAGTTAACCTAGATAGTCAAAGTGCCTGCTAGGTAACCTAAATAGTCCAAGTGCACGCTAGAGAACCTACATAGTCCAAGTGCCCGCTAGGTTACCTAGATTGTCCAATTGCCCGTTAGCTAACCTAGATAGTCCAAGTGCCCGCTAGATAACCTAGACAGTCCAAGTGCCCGCTAAGTTACCTACAAAGTCCAAGTGCACGTTCGTTAACCTAGATAGTCCAAGTGCCGGCTAGTTAACCTAAATTGTCCAAGTGTCCGCTAGGTAACCTACATAGTCCAAGTGCCCGCTAGTTAACCTAGATAGTCCAAGTGCCCGCTAGGGAAGGTACATAGTCCAAGTGCCCGCTAGGTAACCTAGAGAGTGCAAGTGCCTGCTAGTTAAGCTACATAGTCCAAGTGCCTGCTAGGTAACCTATATAATCCAAGGGCCTGCTAGTTAACCTACATAGTCCAAGTGCCCGCTAGGTAACCTACATAGTGCAAGTGTCCGCTAGTTAACCTACATAGTCAAAGTGCCCGCTAGTTAACCTAGATAGTCCAAGTGCCCACTCGGTAGCCTACATAGTGCAAGTGTCCGCTAGTTAACCTAGATCGTCCAATTGTCCGCTAGTTAACCTACATAGTCCAAGTGCCCGCTAGGTAACCTAGATAGTCCAAGTGCCCCTTCGGTAACCTAGATAGTCCAAGTGCCCTTTAGGGAACCCAGATAGTCCAAGTGGCCGCTAGGGATCCTACATAGTCCAATTGCCCGCTCAGGAAAATACATAGTCCAAGTGCCCGTTAGTTAACCTAGATAATTCAAGTGCCCGCTAGTTAACCCAGATAGTCCAAGTGCCAGCTAGGTAACCTACATAGTCCAAGTGCCCGCTAGGTAACCTATATAGTCCAAATGCCCGCTAGGGAACCTACATAGTCCAAGCGCCCGCTAGTTAACCTAGATAGTCCAAGTGCCCGCTAGTTAACCAGGATCATCAAAGTGCCCTCTAGTTAACTTACATAGTCCAAAGGCCTGCTAGTTAACCTACATAGACCAAGGGCCCGCTAGTTAACCTAGATAGTCCAAGTGCCCGCTAGTTAACGTACATAGTCCATGTTCCCGCTAGGTAACCTAGACAGTCCAATTGCCCACCAGTTAACCTAGACAGTCCAAGTACCCGATAGGGAACCTACATAGTCCAATTGCCCGCTAGGGAACCTTCATAGTCCAAGTGCTCGCTAGGCAACCTACATAGTCCAAGTGCCCGTTAGTTAATCTAGTTACTAGGTAACCTAAATAGTCCAAGTGCCCGCTAGGGAACCTCCATAGTCCAAGTGCCCGCTAGGTAACCTAGATAATCCAATTGCCCGTTAGGTAACCTAGATAGTAGAAGTGTCCGCTAGTTAACCTACATAGTCCAAGTGCCCGTTCGTCAACCTAGATAGTCCAAGTGCCCGCTAGGTAACCTAGACAGTCCAAGTGCCCGCTAGGTTACCTACATAGTCCAAGTGCATGTTCGTAAACCTAGATTGTCCAAGTGCCCGCTGGTAACCTACATAGTCCAAGGGCCCGCTAGGTAACCTTGATAGTCCAAGTGCCTTCTAGTTAACCTACGTAGTCCAAGTGCCCGCTAGGTAACCTACATAATCCAAGTGCCCGCTAGTTAACCTAGATAGTCCAAGTGCCCGCTAGTAAACCTAGATAGTCCAAGGGCCCGCTAGTTAACCTGGATAGTCCAAGTGCCCGCTAGTTAACCTAAATCTTCCAAGTGTCCTCTAGGTAACCTACATAGTCCAAGTGACTGCTAGGTAACTTAGATAGTCCAAGTGCCTGATAGCTAACCTACATAGTCCAAGTGTCCGTTCGTTAACCTAGATAGTCCAAGTGCCCATTGGGTAACCTACATAATCCAAGTACCCGCCTGATAACCTGGATAGTCCAAGTGCCCGCTAGTTAACCTACATAGTCGAAGTGCCTGCTAGTTAACCTAGATAGTCCAAGTGCCCGCTCTGGAACATACATAGTCCAAGTGCCCGTTAGCTAACCTAGATAGTCCAAGGGCCCGCTAGTTGACCTACATAGTCCAAGTGGCAGCTTGGTAACCTAGATAGTACCAGTGCCCGCTAGGGAACCTAGATAGTCCAAGTGCCTGTTAGCTAACCTAGATAGTCCAAGTGGCGGCTAGGTAACCTACATAGTCCAAGTGCCCGTTCGTTAACCTAGATAATCCAAGTGCCCCCTAGGTAACCTAGACAGTCCAAGTGCCCGCTAGGTAACCTACATAGTCCAAGTGCCCGCTAGGTAACCTAGATAGTGAAAGTTCCCGTTAGGTAACCAAGATAGTCCAAGTGCCTGCTAGGTAAACTACATTGTCCAAGTTCCCGCTAGGTAACCTAGAAAGTCCAAGTGCCTGTTACCTAACCTAGATAGTCCAAGTGCCCCCTAGGCAACATACACAGTCCAAGTGCCCGTTCGTTAACCTAGAAGTCCAAGAGCCCGCTATGTAACCTAGACAGTCCAAGTGCCCGTTCATTAACCTAGATAGTCCAAGTGCCCGCTAGGGAACCTATATACTCCAAGTGCTATCTAGGTAACCTAGATAGTCCAAGGGCCCGCTAGTTAACCTACATAGTCCAAGGGCTCGCTTGTTAACTTTGATACTCCAAGTGCCCGTTAATAAACCTAGACCGACAAGTGCCCACTAGTTAACCTAGATCGTCCAAGTGTCCTCTAGTTAACCTACATAGTCCTAGTGCCCGCTTGGTAACCTACCTAGTGCAAGTGTCTGCTAGGTAACCTACATAGTCCAAGTGCCCGCTAGTTAACGTAGATAGTCCAAGTGCCCGCTAGGGAAGGTACATAGTCCAAGTGCCCGCTAGGTAACCTAGAGAGTGCAAGTGCCTGCTAGTTAAGTTACATAGTCCAAGTGCCTGCTAGGTAACCTATATAATCCAAGGGCCTGCTAGTTAACCTACATAGTCCAAGTGTCCGCTAGGTAACCTACATAGTGCAAGTGTCCGCTAGTTAACCTACATAGTCAAAGTGCCCGCTAGTTAACCTAGATAGTCCAAGTGCCCACTCGGTAACCTACATAGTGCAAGTGTCCGCTAGTTAACCTAGATCGTCCAATTGTCCGCTAGTTAACCTACATAGTCCAAGTGCCCGCTAGGTAACCTAGATAGTCCAAGTGCCCCTTCGGTAACCTAGATAGTCCAAGTGCCCTTTAGGGAACCCAGATAGTCCAAGTGGCCGCTAGGGATCCTACATAGTCCAATTGCCCGCTCAGGAAAATACATATTCCAAGTGCCCGTTAGTTAACCTAGATAATTCAAGTGCCCGCTAGTTAACCCAGATAGTCCAAGTGCCAGCTAGGTAACCTACATAGTCCAAGTGCCCGCTAGGTAACCTATATAGTCCAAATGCCCGCTAGGGTACCTACATAGTCCAAGCGCCCGCTAGTTAACCTAGATAGTCCAAGTGCCCGCTAGTTAACCAGGATCATCAAAGTGCCCTCTAGTTAACTTACATAGTCCAAAGGCCTGCTAGTTAACCTACATAGACCAAGGGCCCGCTAGTTAACCTAGATAGTCCAAGTGCCCGCTAGTTAACCTACATAGTCCATGTTCCCGCTAGGTAACCTAGACAGTCCAATTGCCCACCAGTTAACCTAGACAGTCCAAGTACCCGATAGGGAACCTACATAGTCCAATTGCCCGCTAGGGAACCTTCATAGTCCAAGTGCTCGCTAGGCAACCTACATAGTCCAAGTGCCCATTAGTTAATCTAGTTAGTCAAAGTGCCTGCTAGGTAACCTAAATAGTCCAAGTGCCCGCTAGGGAACCTCCATAGTCCAAGTGCCCGCTAGGTAACCTAGATAATCCAATTGCCCGTTAGGTAACCTAGATAGTAGAAGTGTCCGCTAGTTAACCTACATAGTCCAAGTGCCCGTTCGTCAACCTAGATAGTCCAAGTGCCCGCTAGGTAACCTAGACAGTCCAAGTGCCCGCTAGGTTACCTACATAGTCCAAGTGCATGTTCGTAAACCTAGATTGTCCAAGTGCCCGCTGGTAACCTACATAGTCCAAGGGCCCGCTAGGTAACCTTGATAGTCCAAGTGCCTTCTAGTTAACCTACGTAGTCCAAGTGCCCGCTAGGTAACCTACATAATCCATGTGCACGCTAGTTAACCTAGATAGTCCAAGTGCCCGCTAGTAAACCTAGATAGTCCAAGTGCCCGCTAGTTAACCTGGATAGTCCAAGTGCCCGCTAGTTAACCTAAATCTTCCAAGTGTCCTCTAGGTAACCTACATAGTCCAAGTGACTGCTAGGTAACTTAGATAGTCCAAGTGCCTGATAGCTAACCTACATAGTCCAAGTGTCCGTTCGTTAACCTAGATAGTCCAAGTGCCCATTGGGTAACCTACATAATCCAAGTACCCGCCTGATAACCTGGATAGTCCAAGTGCCCGCTAGTTAACCTACATAGTCGAAGTGCCTGCTAGTTAACCTAGATAGTCCAAGTGCCCGCTAGGGAACATATATAGTCCAAGGGCCCGCTAGTTAACCTAGATAGTCCAAGTGCCCGCTAGTTAACCTAAATTGTCCAAGTGTCCGCTAGGTAACCTACATAGTCCAAGTGACTGCTAGGTAACCTAGATAGTCCAAGTGCCTGATAGCTAACCTACATAGTCCAAGTGTCCGTTCGTTAACCTAGATAGTCCAAGTGCCCATTGGGTAACCTACATAATCCAAGGGCCCGCCTGATAACCTGGATAGTCCAAGTGCCCGCTAGTTAACCTACATAGTCCAATTGCCCGCTAGGGAACCTACATAGTCCAAGTGCCCGTTAGTTAACCTAAATAGTCACATGCCTGCTAGGTAACCTAAATAGTCCAAGTGCCCGCTAGAGAACCTACATAGTCCAAGTGCCCGCTAGGTTACCTAGATTGTCCAATTGCCCGTTAGCTAACCTAGATAGTCGAAGTGTCCGCTAGTTAACCAACATATTCCAAGTGCCCGTTCTTTAACCTAGATAGTCCAAGTGCCCGCTAGGTAACCTAGACAATCCAAGTGCCCGCTAGGTTACCTACATAATCCAAGTGCACGTTCGTTAACCTAGATAGTCCAAGTGCCGGCTAGTTAACCTAAATTGTCCAAGTGTCCGCTAGGTAACCTACATTGTCCATGTGACTGCTAGGTAACCTAGATAGTCAAAATGCCTGATAGCTAACCTACATAGTCCAAGTGTCCGTTCGTTAACCTAGATAGTCCAAGTGCCCATTGGGTAACCTACATAGTCCAAGTGCCCGCTTGGTAACCTGGATAGTTCAAGTGCCCGATAGTTAACCTACATAGTCCAAGTGCCTTCTAGGGAGCCTACATAGTCCACGTGACCGCTATGGAACCTACATAGTCCAAGTGCCCGTTAGGGAACCTACATAGTCCAAGTGCCCGCTAGGTAACCTACATAGTCCAAATGCCCGCAAGGAAACCTACATAGTCTAAATGCCCGCTAGGCAACCTACATAATCCAAGTGCCCGCTCTGGAACATACATAGTCCAAGTGCCCGTTAGCTAACCTAGATAGTCCAAGGGCCCGCTAGTTGACCTACATAGTCCAAGTGCCAGCTAGGTAACCTAGATAGTACCAGTGCCCGCTAGGGAACCTAGATAGTCCAAGGGCCTGTTAGCTAGCCTAGATAGTCCAAGAGGCGGCTAGGTAACCTACATAGTCCAAGTGCCCGTTCGTTAACCTAGATAATCCAAGTGCCCCCTAGGTAACCTAGACAGTCCAAGTGCCCGCTAGGTAACCTACATAGTCCAAGTGCCCGCTAGGTAACCTAGATAGTGAAAGTTCCCGTTAGGTAACCAAGATAGTCCAAGTGCCTGCTAGGTAACCTACATTGTCCAAGTTCCCGCTAGGTAACCTAGAAAGTCCAAGTGCATGTTACCTAACCTAGATAGTCCAAGTGCCCCCTAGGCAACATACACAGTCCAAGTGCCCGTTCGTTAACCTAGAAGTCCAAGAGCCCGCTATGTAACCTAGACAGTCCAAGTGCCCGTTCATTAACCTAGATAGTCCAAGTGCCCGCTAGGGAACCTATATACTCCAAGTGCTATCTAGGTAACCTAGATAGTCCAAGGGCCCGCTAGTTAACCTACATAGTCCAAGGGCTCGCTTGTTAACTTTGATACTCCAAGTGCCCGTTAATAAACCTAGACCGACAAGTGCCCACTAGTTAACCTAGATCGTCCAAGTGTCCTCTAGTTAACCTACATAGTCCTAGTGCCCGCTAGGTAACCTACCTAGTGCAAGTGTCTGCTAGGTAACCTACATAGTCCAAGTGCCCGCTAGTTAACGTAGATAGTCCAAGTGCCCGCTAGGGAAGGTACATAGTCCAAGTGCCCGCTAGGTAACCTAGAGAGTGCAAGTGCCTGCTAGTTAAGCTACATAGTCCAAGTGCCTGCTAGGTAACCTATATAATCCAAGGGCCTGCTAGTTAACCTACATAGTCCAAGTGTCCGCTAGGTAACCTACATAGTGCAAGTGTCCGCTAGTTAACCTACATAGTCAAAGTGCCCGCTAGTTAACCTAGATAGTCCAAGTGCCCACTCGGTAACCTACATAGTGCAAGTGTCCGCTAGTTAACCTAGATCGTCCAATTGTCCGCTAGTTAACCTACATAGTCCAAGTGCCCGCTAGGTAACCTAGATAGTCCAAGTGCCCCTTCGGTAACCTAGATAGTCCAAGTGCCCTTTAGGGAACCCAGATAGTCCAAGTGGCCGCTAGGGATCCTACATAGTCCAATTGCCCGCTCAGGAAAATACATAGTCCAAGTGCCCGTTAGTTAACCTAGATAATTCAAGTGCCCGCTAGTTAACCCAGATAGTCCAAGTGCCAGCTAGGTAACCTACATAGTCCAAGTGCCCGCTAGGTAACCTATATAGTCCAAATGCCCGCTAGGGAACCTACATAGTCCAAGCGCCCGCTAGTTAACCTAGATAGTCCAAGTGCCCGCTAGTTAACCAGGATCATCAAAGTGCCCTCTAGTTAACTTACATAGTCCAAAGGCCTGCTAGTTAACCTACATAGACCAAGGGCCCGCTAGTTAACCTAGATAGTCCAAGTGCCCGCTAGTTAACCTACATAGTCCATGTTCCCGCTAGGTAACCTAGACAGTCCAATTGCCCACCAGTTAACCTAGACAGTCCAAGTACCCGATAGGGAACCTACATAGTCCAATTGCCCGCTAGGGAACCTTCATAGTCCAAGTGCTCGCTAGGCAACCTACATAGTCCAAGTGCCCGTTAGTTAATCTAGTTAGTCAAAGTGCCTGCTAGGTAACCTAAATAGTCCAAGTGCCCGCTAGGGAACCTCCATAGTCCAAGTGCCCGCTAGGTAACCTAGATAATCCAATTGCCCGTTAGGTAACCTAGATAGTAGAAGTGTCCGCTAGTTAACCTACATAGTCCAAGTGCCCGTTCGTCAACCTAGATAGTCCAAGTGCCCGCTAGGTAACCTAGACAGTCCAAGTGCCCGCTAGGTTACCTACATAGTCCAAGTGCATGTTCGTAAACCTAGATAGTCCAAGTGCCCGCTGGTAACCTACATAGTCCAAGGGCCCGCTAGGTAACCTTGATAGTCCAAGTGCCTTCTAGTTAACCTACGTAGTCCAAGTGCCCGCTAGGTAACCTACATAATCCATGTGCCCGCTAGTTAACCTAGATAGTCCAAGTGCCCGCTAGTAAACCTAGATAGTCCAAGTGCCCGCTAGTTAACCTGGATAGTCCAAGTGCCCGCTAGTTAACCTAAATCTTCCAAGTGTCCTCTAGGTAACCTACATAGTCCAAGTGACTGCTAGGTAACTTAGATAGTCCAAGTGCCTGATAGCTAACCTACATAGTCCAAGTGTCCGTTCGTTAACCTAGATAGTCCAAGTGCCCATTGGGTAACCTACATAATCCAAGTACCCGCCTGATAACCTGGATAGTCCAAGTGCCCGCTAGTTAACCTACATAGTCGAAGTGCCTGCTAGTTAACCTAGATAGTCCAAGTGCCCGCTAGGGAACATACATAGTCCAAGGGCCCGCTAGTTAACCTAGATAGTCCAAGTGCCCGCTAGTTAACCTAAATTGTCCAAGTGTCCGCTAGGTAACCTACATAGTCCAAGTGACTGCTAGGTAACCTAGATAGTCCAAGTGCCTGATAGCTAACCTACATAGTCCAAGTGTCCGTTCGTTAACCTAGATAGTCCAAGTGCCCATTGGGTAACCTACATAATCCAAGGGCCCGCCTGATAACCTGGATAGTCCAAGTGCCCGCTAGTTAACCTACATAGTCCAATTGCCCGCTAGGGAACCTACATAGTCCAAGTGCCCGTTAGTTAACCTAAATAGTCACATGCCTGCTAGGTAACCTAAATAGTCCAAGTGCCCGCTAGAGAACCTACATAGTCCAAGTGCCCGCTAGGTTACCTAGATTGTCCAATTGCCCGTTAGCTAACCTAGATAGTCGAAGTGTCCGCTAGTTAACCAACATATTCCAAGTGCCCGTTCTTTAACCTAGATAGTCCAAGTGCCCGCTAGGTAACCTAGACAATCCAAGTGCCCGCTAGGTTACCTACATAATCCAAGTGCACGTTCGTTAACCTAGATAGTCCAAGTGCCGGCTAGTTAACCTAAATTGTCCAAGTGTCCGCTAGGTAACCTACATTGTCCATGTGACTGCTAGGTAACCTAGATAGTCCAAATGCCTGATAGCTAACCTACATAGTCCAAGTGTCCGTTCGTTAACCTAGATAGTCCAAGTGCCCATTGGGTAACCTACATAGTCCAAGTGCCCGCTTGGTAACCTGGATAGTTCAAGTGCCCGCTAGTTAACCTACATAGTCCAAGTGCCTTCTAGGGAGCCTACATAGTCCACGTGACCGCTATGGAACCTACATAGTCCAAGTGCCCGTTAGGGAACCTACATAGTCCAAGTGCCCGCTAGGTAACCTACATAGTCCAAATGCCCGCAAGGAAACCTACATAGTCTAAATGCCCGCTAGGCAACCTACATAATCCAAGTGCCCGCTCTGGAACATACATAGTCCAAGTGCCCGTTAGCTAACCTAGATAGTCCAAGGGCCCGCTAGTTGACCTACATAGTCCAAGTGCCAGCTAGGTAACCTAGATAGTACCAGTGCCCGCTAGGGAACCTAGATAGTCCAAGTGCCTGTTAGCTAGCCTAGATAGTCCAAGAGGCGGCTAGGTAACCTACATAGTCCAAGTGCCCGTTCGTTAACCTAGATAATCCAAGTGCCCCCTAGGTAACCTAGACAGTCCAAGTGCCCGCTAGGTAACCTACATAGTCCAAGTGCCCGCTAGGTAACCTAGATAGTGAAAGTTCCCGTTAGGTAACCAAGATAGTCCAAGTGCCTGCTAGGTAACCTACATTGTCCAAGTTCCCGCTAGGTAACCTAGATAGTCCAAGTGCCTGTTACCTAACCTAGATAGTCCAAGTGCCCCCTAGGCAACATACACAGTCCAAATGCCCGTTCGTTACCTAGAAGTCCAAGTGCCCGCTGGTAACCTACATAGTCCAAGGGCCCGCTAGGTAACCTTGATAAACCAAGTGACTTCTAGTTAACCTACGTAGTCCAAGTCCCGCTAGGTAACCTACATAATCCAAGTGCCCGCTAGTTAACCTAGATAGTCCAAGTGCCAGCTAGGTAACCTACATAGTCCAAGTGCCCGCTAGGTAACCTATATATTCCAAATGCCCGCTAGGGAACCTACATTGTCCAAGCGCCCGCTAGTTAACCTAGATAGTCCAAGTGCCCGCTAGTTAATCAGGATCATCAAAGTGCCCTCTAGTTAACTTACATAGTCCAAAGGCCTGCTAGTTAACCTACATAGACCAAGGGCCCGCTAGTTAACCTAGATAGTCCAAGTGCCCGCTAGTTAACCTACATAGTCCATGTTCCCGCTAGGTAACCTAGACAGTCCAATTGCCCACTAGTTAACCTAGACAGTCCAAGTACCCGATAGGGAACTTACATAGTCCAATTGCCCGCTAGGCAACCTACATAGTCCAAGTGCTCGCTAGGCAACCTACATAGTCCAAGTGCCCGTTAGTTAACCTAGATAGTCAAAGTGCCTGCTAGGTAACCTAAATAGTCCAAGTGCCCGCTAGGGAACCTCCATAGTCCAAGTGCCCGCTAGGTAACCTAGATAGTCCAATTGCCCGTTAGGTAACCTAGATAGTAGAAGTGTCCGCTAGTTAACCTACATAGTCCAAGTGCCCGTTCGTCAACCTAGATAGTCCAAGTGCCCGCTAGGTAACCTAGACAGTCCAAGTGCCCGCTAGGTTACTTACATAGTCCAAGTGCATGTTCGTTAACCTAGATAGTCCAAGTGCCCGCTGGTAACCTACATAGTCCAAGGGCCCGCTAGGTAACCTTGATAGTCCAAGTGCCTTCTAGTTAACCTACGTAGTCCAAGTGCCCGCTAGGTAACCTACATAATCCAAGTGCCCGCTAGTTAACCTAGATAGTCCAAGTGCCCGCTAGTAAGCCTAGATAGTCCAAGGGCCCGCTAGTTAACCTAGATAGTCCAAGTGCCCGCTAGTTAACCTAAATCTTCCAAGTGTCCTCTAGGTAACCTACATAGTCCAAGTGACTGCTCGGTAACTTAGATAGTCCAACTGCCTGATAGCTAACCTACATAGTCCAAGTGTCCGTTCGTTAACCAGATAGTCCAAGTGCCCATTGGGTAACCTACATAATCCAAGTGCCCGCCTGATAACCTGGATAGACCAATTGCCCGCTAGGTAACCTAACTAGTCCAAGTGACTGCTAGGTAACCTAGATTGTCCAAGTGCCCGCTAGTAAACCTAGATAGTCCAAGGGCCCGCTAGTTAACCTAGATAGTCCAAGTGCCCGCTAGTTAACCAAAATCTTCCAAATATCCGCTAGGTAACCTACATAGTCCAAGTGACTGCTAGGTAACCTAGATAGTCCAAGTGCCTGTTAGCTAACCTACATAGTCCAAGTGTCCGTTCGTTAACCTAGATAGTCCAAGTGCCCATTGGGTAACCTACATAATCCAAGTGCCCGCCTGATAACCTGGATAGTCAAGTGCCCGCTAGTTAACCTACATAGTCCAATTGCCTGCTAGGGAACCTACATAGTCCAAGTGCTCGCTAGGCAACCTACATAGTCCAAGTGCCCGTTAGTTAACCTAGATAGTCAAAGTGCCTGCTAGGTAACCTAAATAGTCCAAGTGCCCGCTAGAGAACCTACATAGTCCAAGTGCCCGCTAGGTTACCTAGATTGTCCAATTGCCCGTTAGCTAACCTAGATAGTCGAAGTGTCCGCTAGTTAACCAACATATTCCAAGTGCCCGTTCGTTAACCTAGATAGTCCAAGTGCCCGCTAGGTAACCTAAACAGTCCAAGTGCCCGCTAAGTTACCTACATAGTCCAAGTGCACGTTCGTTAACCTAGATAGTCCAAGTGCCGGCTAGTTAACCTAAATTGTCCAAGTGTCCGTTCGTTAACCTAGATAGTCCAAGTGCCCATTGGGTAACCTACATAGTCCAATTGCCCGCTTGGTAACCTGGATAGTTCAAGTGCCCGCTAGTTAACTTACATAGTCCAATTGCCCGCTAGGGAACCTACATAGTCCAAGTGCTCGCTAGGCAACCTACATAGTCCAAGTGCCCGCTAGTTAACCTAGATAGTCAATGTGCCTGCTAGGTAACCTAAATAGTCCAAGTGCCCTCTAGAGAACCTACATAGTCCAAGTGCCCACTAGGTTACCTAGATTGTCCAATTGCCCATTAGCTAACCTAGATAGTCGAAGTGTCCGCTAGTTAACCAACATATTACAAGTGCCCGTTCGTTAACCTAGATAGTCCAAGTGCCCGCTAGGTAAACTAGACAGTCCAAGTGCCCGCTAGGTTACCTACATAGTCCAAGTGCACGTTCGTTAACCTAGATAGTCCAAGTGCCGGCTAGTTAACCTAAATTGTCCAAGTGTCCGCTAGGTAACCTACATAGTCCATGTGACTGCTAGGTAACCTAGATAGTCCAAGTGCCTGATAGCTAACCTACAGAGTCCAAGTGTCCGTTCGTTAACCTAGATAGTCCAAGTGCCCATTGGGTAACCTATATAGTCCAAGTGCCCGCTTGGTAACCTGGATAGTTCAAGTGCCCGCTAGTTAACCTACATAGTCCAAGTGCCTTCTAGGGAGCCTACATATTCCACGTGACCGCTATGGAACCTACATAGTCCAAGTGCCCGTTAGGGAACCTACATAGTCCAAGTGCCCGCTAGGTAACCTACATAGTCCAAATGCCCGCAAGGAAACCTACATAGTCTAAATGCCCGCTAGGCAGCCTACATAATCCAAGTGCCCGCTCTGGAACATACATAGTCCAAGTGCCCGTTAGCTAACCTAGATAGTCCAAGGGCCCGCTAGTTGACCTACATAGTCCAAGTGCCAGCTAGGTAACCTAGATAGTACCAGTGCCCGCTAGGGATCCTAGATTATCCAAGTGCCTGTTAGCTAACCTAGAAAGTCCAAGTGGCGGCTAGGTAACCTACATAGTCCAAGTGCCCGTTCGTTAACCTAGATAATCCAAGTGCCCCCTAGGTAACCTAGACAGTCCAAGTGCCCGCTAGGTAACCTACATAGTCCAAGTGCCCGCTAGGTAACCTAGATAGTGAAAGTTCCCGTTAGGTAACCAAGATAGTCCAAGTGCCTGTTACCTAACCTAGATAGTCCAAGTGCACCCTAGGCAACATACACAGTCCAAGTGCCCGTTCGTTAACCTAGAAGTCCAAGAGCCCGCTATGTAACCTAGACAGTCCAAGTGCCCGTTCATTAACCTAGATAGTCCAAGTGCCCGCTAGGGAACCTATATACTCCAAGTGCTATCTAGGTAACCTAGATAGTCCAAGGGCCCGCTAGTTAACCTACATAGGCCAAGGGCTCGCTTGTTAACTTTGATACTCCAAGTGCCCATTAATAAACCTAGACCGACAAGTGCCCACTAGTTAACCTAGATCGTCCAAGTGTCCTCTAGTTAACCTACATAGTCCTAGTGCCCGCTAGGTAACCTACCTAGTGCAAGTGTCTGCTAGGTAACCTACATAGTCCAAGTGCCCGCTAGTTAACGTAGATAGTCCAAGTGCCCGCTAGGTAAGGTACATAGTCCAAGTGCCCGCTAGGTAACCTAGAGAGTGCAAGTGCCCGCTAGTTAAGCTACATAGTCCAAGTGCCTGCTAGGTAACCTATATAATCCAAGGGCCTGCTAGTTAACCTACATAGTCCAAGTGCCCGCTAGGTAACCTACATAGTGCAAGTGTCCGCTAGTTAACCTACATAGTCAAAGTGCCCGCTAGTTAACCTACATAGTCCAAGTGCCCGCTAGGTAACCTAGTTAGTCCAAGTGCCCTTTAGGGAACCCAGATAGTCCAAGTGGCCGCTAGGGAACCTACATAGTCCAATTGCCCGCTCAGGAACATACATAGTCTAAGTGTCCGTTAGTTAACCTAGATAATTCAAGTGCCTGCTAGTTAACCCAGATAGTCCAAGTGCCAGCTAGGTAACCTACATAGTCCAAGTGCCCGCTAGGTAACCTATATAGTCCAAATGCCCGCTAGGGAACCTACATAGTCCAAGCGCCCGCTAGTTAACCTACATAGTCCAAGTGCCCGCTAGTTAACCAGGATCATCAAAGTGCCCTCTAGTTAACTTACATAGTCCAAAGGCCTGCTAGTTAACCTACATAGACCAAGGGCCCGCTAGTTAACCTACATAGTCCAAGTGCCCGCTAGTTAACCAGGATCATCAAAGTGCCCTCTAGTTAACTTACATAGTCCAAAGGCCTGCTAGTTAACCTACATAGTCCATGTTCCGGTTAGGTAACCTAGATAGTCCAAATGCCCACTAGGGAACCCACATAGTCCAAGTTCCCGCTAAGGAACTTACATAGTCCAAGGGTCGCTAGGGAACCTACATAGTCCAAGTGCCCGTTAGTTAACCTAGATAGTCCAAGTGCCCACTAGGTAACCAAGATAGTCCAACAGCCCGGTAGGTAACCTACATACTCCAAGTACCCGCTAGGTAACGTAGATAGTTCAAGTGCCAGCTGGGTAACCTAGATAGTCCAAGTGCCCGCTAGGTAACCTACAAAGTCTAATTGCCCGCTACGGAATCTATATAGTCCAAATGCCCGCTAGGGAGCCTACATAATCCAAATGCACGCTAGGTAACCTAGCTAGTCCAAGGGCCCGCTAGGTAACCTACATAGTCCTAGTGCCCTGTAGTTAACCTACATTCTCCAAGTGCCCGATAGGGAACCTACGTAGTCCAAGTGCCCGCTAGGTAACTTACATAGTCCAAATGCCCTCTAGTTAACCCACATAGTCCAAGTGCCCGCTAGGGAACTTACATAGTCCAAGGGCCCGCTAGGGAACCTACATAGTCCAAGTGCCCGTTAGTTAACCTAGATAGTCCAAGTGCCCGCTAGGTAACCTAGATAGTCCAATAGCCCGCTAGGTAACCAACATACTCCAAGAACATGCTAGGCAACGTAGATAGTTCAAGTGCCAGCTAGGTAACCTAGATAGTCCAAGTGCCCGCTAGGTAACCTACAAAGTCTAAGTGCCCGCTAGGTTATCTATATAGTCCAAATGCCCGCTAGGGAACCTACATAGTCCAAGTGCCCGTTCGTTAACCTAGATAGTCCAAGTGCCCATTGGGTAACCTACATAATCCAAGTGCCCGCCTGATAACCTGGATAGTCAAGTGCCCGCTAGTTAACCTACATAGTCCAATTGCCTGCTAGGCAACCTACATAGTCCAAGTGCTCGCTAGGCAACCTACATAGTCCAAGTGCCCGTTAGTTAACCTAGATAGTCAAAGTGCCTGCTAGGTAACCTAAATAGTCCAAGTGCCCGCTAGAGAACCTACATAGTCCAAGTGCCCGCTAGGTTACCTAGATTGTCCAATTGCCCGTTAGCTAACCTAGATAGTCGAAGTGTCCGCTAGTTAACCAACATATTCCAAGTGCCCGTTCGTTAACCTAGATAGTCCAAGTGCCCGCTAGGTAACCTAAACAGTCCAAGTGCCCGCTAAGTTACCTACATAGTCCAAGTGCACGTTCGTTAACCTAGATAGTCCAAGTGCCGGCTAGTTAACCTAAATTGTCCAAGTGTCCGTTCGTTAACCTAGATAGTCCAAGTGCCCATTGGGTAACCTACATAGTCCAATTGCCCGCTTGGTAACCTGGATAGTTCAAGTGCCCGCTAGTTAACTTACATAGTCCAATTGCCCGCTAGGGAACCTACATAGTCCAAGTGCTCGCTAGGCAACCTACATAGTCCAAGTGCCCGCTAGTTAACCTAGATAGTCAATGTGCCTGCTAGGTAACCTAAATAGTCCAAGTGCCCTCTAGAGAACCTACATAGTCCAAGTGCCCACTAGGTTACCTAGATTGTCCAATTGCCCGTTAGCTAACCTAGATAGTCGAAGTGTCCGCTAGTTAACCAACATATTCCAAGTGCCCGTTCGTTAACCTAGATAGTCCAAGTGCCCGCTAGGTAAACTAGACAGTCCAAGTGCCCGCTAGGTTACCTACATAGTCCAAGTGCACGTTCGTTAACCTAGATAGTCCAAGTGCCGGCTAGTTAACCTAAATTGTCCAAGTGTCCGCTAGGTAACCTACATAGTCCATGTGACTGCTAGGTAACCTAGATAGTCCAAGTGCCTGATAGCTAACCTACAGAGTCCAAGTGTCCGTTCGTTAACCTAGATAGTCCAAGTGCCCATTGGGTAACCTATATAGTCCAAGTGCCCGCTTGGTAACCTGGATAGTTCAAGTGCCCGCTAGTTAACCTACATAGTCCAAGTGCCTTCTAGGGAGCCTACATATTCCACGTGACCGCTATGGAACCTACATAGTCCAAGTGCCCGTTAGGGAACCTACATAGTCCAAGTGCCCGCTAGGTAACCTACATAGTCCAAATGCCCGCAAGGAAACCTACATAGTCTAAATGCCCGCTAGGCAGCCTACATAATCCAAGTGCCCGCTCTGGAACATACATAGTCCAAGTGCCCGTTAGCTAACCTAGATAGTCCAAGGGCCCGCTAGTTGACCTACATAGTCCAAGTGCCAGCTAGGTAACCTAGATAGTACCAGTGCCCGCTAGGGAACCTAGATAGTCCAAGTGCCTGTTAGCTAACCTAGAAAGTCCAAGTGGCGGCTAGGTAACCTACATAGTCCAAGTGCCCGTTCGTTAACCTAGATAATCCAAGTGCCCCCTAGGTAACCTAGACAGTCCAAGTGCCCGCTAGGTAACCTACATAGTCCAAGTGCCCGCTAGGTAACCTAGATAGTGAAAGTTCCCGTTAGGTAACCAAGATAGTCCAAGTGCCTGTTACCTAACCTAGATAGTCCAAGTGCACCCTAGGCAACATACACAGTCCAAGTGCCCGTTCGTTAACCTAGAAGTCCAAGAGCCCGCTATGTAACCTAGACAGTCCAAGTGCCCGTTCATTAACCTAGATAGTCCAAGTGCCCGCTAGGGAACCTATATACTCCAAGTGCTATCTAGGTAACCTAGATAGTCCAAGGGCCCGCTAGTTAACCTACATAGGCCAAGGGCTCGCTTGTTAACTTTGATACTCCAAGTGCCCGTTAATAAACCTAGACCGACAAGTGCCCACTAGTTAACCTAGATCGTCCAAGTGTCCTCTAGTTAACCTACATAGTCCTAGTGCCCGCTAGGTAACCTACCTAGTGCAAGTGTCTGCTAGGTAACCTACATAGTCCAAGTGCCCGCTAGTTAACGTAGATAGTCCAAGTGCCCGCTAGGTAAGGTACATAGTCCAAGTGCCCGCTAGGTAACCTAGTTAGTCCAAGTGCCCTTTAGGGAACCCAGATAGTCCAAGTGGCCGCTAGGGAACCTACATAGTCCAATTGCCCGCTCAGGAACATACATAGTCCAAGTGTCCGTTAGTTAACCTAGATAATTCAAGTGCCTGCTAGTTAACCCAGATAGTCCAAGTGCCAGCTAGGTAACCTACATAGTCCAAGTGCCCGCTAGGTAACCTATATAGTCCAAATGCCCGCTAGGGAACCTACATAGTCCAAGCGCCCGCTAGTTAACCTACATAGACCAAGGGCCCGCTAGTTAACCTACATAGTCCAAGTGCCCGCTAGTTAACCAGGATCATCAAAGTGCCCTCTAGTTAACTTACATAGTCCAAAGGCCTGCTAGTTAACCTACATAGTCCATGTTCCCGTTAGGTAACCTAGATAGTCCAAATGCCCACTAGGGAACCCACATAGTCCAAGTTCCCGCTAAGGAACTTACATAGACCAAGGGTCGCTAGGGAACCTACATAGTCCAAGTGCCCGTTAGTTAACCTAGATAGTCCAAGTGCCCACTAGGTAACCAAGATAGTCCAACAGCCCGGTAGGTAACCTACATACTCCAAGTACCCGCTAGGTAACGTAGATAGTTCAAGTGCCAGCTGGGTAACCTAGATAGTCCAAGTGCCCGCTAGGTAACCTACAAAGTCTAATTGCCCGCTACGGAATCTATATAGTCCAAATGCCCGCTAGGGAGCCTACATAATCCAAATGCACGCTAGGTAACCTAGCTAGTCCAAGGGCCCGCTAGGTAACCTACATAGTCCTAGTGCCCTGTAGTTAACCTACATTCTCCAAGTGCCCGATAGGGAACCTACGTAGTCCAAGTGCCCGCTAGGTAACTTACATAGTCCAAATGCCCTCTAGTTAACCCACATAGTCCAAGTGCCCGCTAGGGAACTTACATAGTCCAAGGGCCCGCTAGGGAACCTACATAGTCCAAGTGCCCGTTAGTTAACCTAGATAGTCCAAGTGCCCGCTAGGTAACCTAGATAGTCCAATAGCCCGCTAGGTAACCAACATACTCCAAGAACATGCTAGGCAACGTAGATAGTTCAAGTGCCAGCTAGGTAACCTAGATAGTCCAAGTGCCCGCTAGGTAACCTACAAAGTCTAAGTGCCCGCTAGGTTATGTATATAGTCCAAATGCCCGCTAGGGAACCTACATAGTCCAAGTGCCCGTTCGTTAACCTAGATAGTCCAAGTGCCCGCTAGGTAACCTAGACTGTCCTAGTGCCTGCTAGGTTACCTATATAGTCCAAGTGCCCGTTCGTTAACCTAGATAGTCCAAGTACCCGCTAGGAAACCTACATAGTCCAAGGGCCCGCTAGGTAACCTAAATAGTCCAAGTGCCTGCTAGGTAACCTAGAGTCCAAGTGCTCACTAGTTAACTTACATAGTCCAAGTGCCCGCTATGTAACCTAGATATTCAAAGTGCCCGTTAGGTAACCTAGATAGTCCAAGTGCCCACTAGGTAACCTACATAGTCCTAGTGCCCGCTAGGTAACCTAGATAGTCCAAGGTCCCGCTAGTTAACCTCCATAATCCATGGGCCCGCTAGTTAACCTAGATCGTGCAGGTGTCCACTAGTTAACCTACATAGTCCAAGTGCCCGCTAGTTAACCTATATACCAAGTGCCCGCTAGGTAACCTAGACAGTCCAAGTGCCCGCTAGTTAACCAACATAATCCAAGTGCCCGCTAGGGAACCTACATAGTCCAAGTGCCCGTTAGTTAACCTAGATAGTCAAAGTGCCCGCTAGGTAACCTAGATAGTCCAAGTGCCCGCTAGGTAACATACATAGTCCAAGTTCCCACTTGGTAACCTAAATAGTCCAAATGCCCGCTAGGGAAATTACATAGTCCAAGTGCCCGCTAGTTAACCTAGATAGTCCAAGTGCCCGCTAGGCAACCTACATAGTGCAAGTGTCCGCTAGTTAATCTAGATCGTCCAATTTTCCGCTAGTTAACCTACATAGTCCAAGTGTCTGCTAGGTCACCTAGATAGTCCAAGTGCCCGTTCGGTAACCTAGATAGTCCAAGTGCCCTTTAGGGATCCTTCATAATCTAAGTGCCTTCTAGGTAACGTAGATAGTCCAAGTGCCCACTAGTTAACCTAGATAGTCCTAGTGCCCGTTAGTTAACCTAGATAGTCCAAGTACCCAGTAGGGGACGTACATAGTCCAAGTGCCCGCTAGGTAACCTAGATAGTCCTATAGCGAGCTAGGGTATGTACATAGGCCAAGTGCCTGCTAGGAAACCTAGATAGTCCAAGTGCCCGCTAGTTAACCTACATAGTCCAAGGTCTGCTAGTTAACCTAGATAGTCAAAGTGCCCGCTAGGTAACCTAGACAGTCCAAGTGCCCGCTAGGTTACCTACATAGTCCAAGTGCCCGTTCGTTAACCTAGATAGTCCAAGTGCCCGCTAGGTAACCTACATAGTCCAAGGGCCCGCTAGGTAACCTAGATAGACAAAATGCCCGTTAGGTAACCTAGATAGTCCAAGTGCCTGCTAGGTAACATATATTGTCCATGTTCCCGCTAGGTAACCTAGAT